>NC_056728.1:857175478-857245478 GCF_019279795.1 Protopterus annectens
CACCAGACATCAGCTGCTACGAGCCAGTAACTACACCATCCAAACTTGCTCCAAGCTAGGTATCGCAATAAATTTCGAAAAGTCTGCATTGTCGCCTTGTCTGTCTATAACCTGTATAGGCGCAAGTTTAAGTACAAAAGACATGTCAGCGAGACTCCCGTTACACAAAGTATTAGATATTCGCCTGCATGTACAGGTGTTATTAGGATGCAAGAAAATTCAGGCCGGATTCGTCCTAAAGACATTGGGCCTCATGGCAGCAGCGATCATACTAGTCCGTCTGGCTCGTTTTCATATGAGGATTCTTCAGTGGTTGCTTTTCACCCAATGGTCGTTTCTACAACTACCAATGTCTCACATGATTATGATTACACAGACATGCAAAGACCAGCTTGCTTGGTGGATGGTTTCCCCGTCAGTACCCTAAGGCAGACCATTTGTTCTTCCTCCTCCACTAGCCACGGTGACCATGGATGCCTCCCTGATCAGGTGGGGGGGTGGGGGGGGGGCACTTTCAGGGCAGAATAATCCAAGGCACCTGACAACCCCTCTAGTACCATCTGCATATCAATGTCTTCGAGATGAGAGCTGTGCTTTTAGCGTTGCAAACTCTTCAGAACTCTCTTCCCACTGGGACCATTGCAATTCAGACCGACTATGTCGGTAGTGTGGTACATCAACAAGCAGGGCAGAACCAAGTCCTACCCCCTATGTCGAGAGGCACTCAGACTCTGGCAATGGGCGATCTCTTCCCAGCGGTTTTTGATAGCAACGCACATCCCTGGGAAGTCCAACGTTATAGCGGACAGGCTGAGCAGAGCAATTCTCATGCCTCACGAGTGGTCTCTCAGACAGTGGCTGACCAAATCTTCTGCAAATGGGGTTAGCCTTGCTGTGACCTTTTCGCCACCCCCTTCAACAGCAAGTGCGACAGTTTCTTTTCTCTCCTCCCTCTTCCCGGATACCCTCCCAGAGACGCTCTAATCCACGATTGGCCTCAGGGACTTCTTTATGCATTCCCTATATTTCCCCTGATTCCCAAACTAATACAGAAAGCTACTGCGCTGGGATGCAAGACTATCCTCATTGCCCCCTACTGGCCTTGACAAATTTGGTTTCCATTCCTGCATCATCACCTCCTGGAGCTGCCCTGGACCCAGTACCAGACCTCCTGATCCATCAGTCAGGCGGGCTGCACCAATCCCTGCAGTCTCTCAACCTCCCTGCTTGGTTGTTCCACTTCCAACCTTAGGCTTCCGGACATTTCTCAATCGGTGCGTGAAATCCTCTTATCTTCGCACAAATCTACCACCAGAAAAACTTATGCTAGTAAGTGGAAACATTTCTCTTGCTGGGCAGAGTCTAAAAACATAGATCCCTTTTCAGCCCCGGTCCACCACATTTTAGATTTCTTAGCGGTACTTTTTCAGGCTGGGTCCTCTTCTGCCACCATTAGAGTTCAGCTAGCCGCACCTTCAAATTTTCATACAGGCTTATCTGAAACTAGTATGTCCCATAAGCTTTGCAAAGCTTTTCTCAAAGGGACTACTTTGCTCAGGCCACCAGTAAGAGATCCCCTGCCTCCGTGGGATCTTAATTTGATCTTAGCTTCACTAATATTGCCCCCCTTTGAACCCGCAGCTTAAGTTTCTTTCTTGGAAAACCCTCTTTCTTGTGGCAATTACCTCAGTCCGAAGAGTTTCTGAACTCCAGGCCCTTTGTGTTCGCCCTCCGTGTTTAGTTTTCCATAATGACAGTTTCGCTCAGGACTAAACCCTCCTTCCTTCCTAAGGTACCTTCTGAGAGTTATCTGAATCAGTCCATTGATCTTCCAGTCTTCTTCCCAAATTATTCCAACAAAGCTGAACATAAATTACATCAGTTGGATGTTCATAGAGAATTACATTTCTACTTGCATAGGACTAAAATAATCACATCAGCTCTTCCTGTCCTATGCTGAAGGTAAACAAGGTCTACCAGTGTCTAAAGTAACTCTGTCTAGGTGGTTGACTTCTATTATTACTTTGATTTATCAATTGAGGAACAAACCGCTCCCTGTTAAACCAAAAGGCCACTCTTCTAGGGCTTTAACTACTTCTGTGGCTTTTCAGACAAGATTACCAATGGAAGCCATTTGTGCGGCAGCTACTTGGGCCACTCCCCATACATTTATTTCTCATTATAAGCTGGATGTGGTCTCTAGGAGCAGAGCTGTCTTTGGTTCCACTGTGCTGAAGAGTCTGTTCCGATGAGCCACCCTGGACTGAGGTGCTTGAGACGCTGTCCCAACCAGCAAGAATGAAGGCGAGATAGACGACTTAACATTAAGAAGTTGTGTACCTACCATAACCTTCCAGGTTAGTTGTCCTGCCTTCTTTCTTGAGTCCCACCCTCCGTCCCCCTATCCTAATAGACAGAGAAGAGTTTCCCTCCAAGTTTTTTAGCTGGCTGGGTCTTATCTGGTTTGTTCCCTCATCCTTTTAGCTCTGTAGCTAAACATATGCTGTTAGGACAGGTGTCCTTATATTTGTCTGTAGTTAGGTCTACCAAACGAGATCTGGGGATCTAGCGCCAGGCATTGTGGGATATGGGGAGGCCTTGAGCCAGTAAATAGCTCTCGAGCTTTAGAAGATGGCCGAGTTGGAGCAGAGGATCGGCTCTGAACCCAACCAGCAGGAAAGAAGGCGAGAAGAAGACAACTAACATGGAACGTTATGGTAGGTGCATAACTTCTTATTCCTATCATACCTTGCCTGCAACTAGAGTTCCTATGGTGGGCAGAGGCCTGCCACCAAAACAAGGGACTGCCATTCACACCACCCCCTGCTGCCTAAACCCTAACTACAGACTCATCAGACTACGCATGGGGGGGCCTCATCTGGCAGGGAAGTGCATTCAGGGCAAATGGAGCCCAAATCAAGTGCACCTTCATATTAATGAGAAAGAAATGCTAGCTGTACAGAATGCACTGACAGCCTTCAAGGACCTTCATTCAGGGCAACTAATGGTAAAGACGGACAACACCACTGTTATGTGGTACATAAACAAGCAGGGGGTACACATTCCTACCCCC
This sequence comes from Protopterus annectens, assembly GCF_019279795.1. Taxonomy (NCBI): domain Eukaryota; kingdom Metazoa; phylum Chordata; order Ceratodontiformes; family Protopteridae; genus Protopterus; species Protopterus annectens. Next base: position 857,178,552 of record NC_056728.1, read on the forward strand.
TCTGCAGACTAGCCATGGTGTTGTGGAACATGGCCTTGAGCCACCACGTACAACTACAAGCTCAATTCCTGCCAGTAAAGTTGAATATTCTGGCAGGCGAACTAAGCAGAAATCTCATGGACCCACATGAATGCAAACTGGAACCACAGAGTTTCAACATGTTGACACACAAATGGGGGAGCTCAGACATGGATCTTTTTGCCTCACCTCAGAACTACCAGTTGGACAAATTTTGCACAAGAACTACTCACAAAAAAGCCTAGAAAGTGGATGCTCTGTCCTTCAGCTGGAAAAACCTATCAGTCCATGCCTTTCCCCCTCTGCCTCTGCTCTCCAAAGTCAAACAGGGCAAACCAAAAATGATTTTGATTGCTCCAGACTGGCCTTGTCAACACTGGTACCCACTCCTACGCAGTCTGTCACAAATTTCTCCATGGCACCTGCCTCGGACGCCTTCCTTACTGTCTCAGCAGGTGAACAAATTCCTGCACCCTCCGCTCCAAACATTGAATCTTGCAGCTTGGCTAATCATTTAAATTCCCCCTTAGCATCCCTCAGCAAATCTGTGATTGATGTCATTTTGGAGGCGAGAATACCTAGTACTAGATAATCTTATGCTGACAAGTGGAAAAGATTCTGTGCGTGGAATCAGTCTCGAGGGATGAGCACAGTCGTACCCAATTTACCTCAGATTTTGCAATACTTAACCGAGATGCTTCATAAGGGCCTATCTTTTTCTTCTATAAAAATCCATGCCTCAGCCATTTCAGCTCATTACAACACAGACCCCTCCTCCCACCTCTCTCATCCTCTGCTAAAGCAGTTTCTCAGAGGGGCCAAAAACTTGAGACCTCCCAGGAGAGCTCCAACCCCTGCCTGGGACCGTTAATTTTGTATTGGAGAAACTCGCTGTACCTCCTTTGAGCCAGCTGCTACTGCAGACTTAAAATTCCTTTCCTGGAAAGCAGCCTTCCTTTTAGCAATCACTTCAATTAGAAGGATCTCTGAATTACAGGCCCTTATGGCAGTGGAGCCTTTCATCTTTCATGCAGACAGGGTGTCGCTCAGGACCAATCCATCTTTCGAGCTCAAGGTGGTATCCAGTGTGGATCTTAATCAGTCCATTAATTTGCTAACTTTCTTTCCCAATCCACAGAACAAGGTGGAGCGGATTCTGTATTCAATGGATGTACACAGCTTAGATTTTACTTGGACAGGACTAAATATCTAAGAAAATCTGAACTGTTGGTAGCATTTGCTGCAGGGGCAGAGGGAAAGGCTATTTCAAAGCAAACCATTTCTAAATGGATAAGCCATTGTATTCATTTCTGCTATAAGCACCATGGAAAACCTATCCCCCAAGGGATCAGATCCCATTCCACCAGGGCTGCATCTACTTGCATAGCCTTTCTCAGAGGTGTGCCTACCAGGGATATTGTTGACGCTGCTACCTGGAGTTCAGTTCATGCTTTCACCAAGCATTATCTCTTGCCTATTTTCTCTAAATCCAGAGCTGACTTTGCCACTGCTGTTCTGCAGGGCCTTATAGTCGGTCCTAATGCTGTATAAATCCAACTTCCCAACCATACCTTTGGTATCTACCCAAATGTAATGACTGCAAGAGTGAAACATGAAGAACATAGTACAGTTGTGTACACTTACCATAAATGTGGATGTTAGTGTATTCACTGTTGCAGTCCTGGTTACCTTTCCTCCAGCCCCCTGTTTTTCTCTTACTATGCCTCTATTTTCTTTTACTATGCTTAAAAGCCTTTTTGGTGTATTTGCTTTTGTTTGGAGGTATATATTTTTATGTTTTTAATTATTTATATATTTTTCTCCCCGTTTGAGGGGCACCTGACATCTGGGGCAAGAAAAACATGTAATGGCATCTGCTACATGTTTTATACCCCTTGTCGACCTGACGTCATGGAAGAAAGGACAGCAACCGACGCAGGACCCAAGACTTTGTTAATCAGGCCGACTGAGGGCAACCTGCCAGCAGATTACCCAAATGTAATGACTGCAATAGTGAATACACTCTAACATCTACATTTATGGTAAGTGTACACAGCTGTACTTTCTCCTTTATTCAGCATGTCCAAAGATTCTAAGGAACACAGGCCTTCGGGCATTAAAAAGTGTGTTGAATGCTTCAATAAAATGTCTTTGATGGGCACTCTGTGCATGTACTGCTTGGGGGCTATTCACCTCCAAGACTCCTGCTTGTTTTGTCATTCCTTCAGTCCTCGTGTACTAAAGGAGAGGAAGAAAAAGCTCATTTTGAAAGGACTGCTTAAACACTCCTTCAAGGAAGACTTGGCTAAGTCTTCAAGTGCCTTATCCTTTCCAGCTAAAAAGGACAAATACTTCTAAGAAGCGCGCTCTGGTTCCGTCTGTTTTTTCGTAGCCGCCAGAGAAAGTTGCTAGAACTCTTTCTCCTTTAGTTCCATTGCCCTCGGTGCCGACAGATGGTGTCTTTACTAAGTCTGTATTGGCTCCCAGCCTTTCTGAGCTGGTCACGGATATTTTGGTTCGGAGCCGGTATCCAGTTATTCGACCATTTTCTCCTTCACGCAAGTCCCCTTCCATAGGCAGATTCAGATCTCCAACTATATCCTCTAGGTCCTCCAGGACCCTCTCCGATGAGGACGTTGTTAGAGTGGTGAAACTGCTTCAGTCATCTGTGTTGGCCAAATTGATTTCAGCTCCAACCCAGTCGGCTCTGGAGCCTATGGGCCTCTTCATCCTTTGTTCCTCTTCTGAGCCTTTCTCGGCCTTCGGAGCCAGAGTTGTCTGTTCCATCGGGTGCCGTTAGGTCTGTTCCAGTAGCCTCACCTTACCTCTCTTCCAATTTCCGCTCCGACCCCATCGGCTTCGTCCACGGTTCTCTGGTCGGACCTGAGGGGGATGGCTCAGATCGATCTTTATCTGTTCCAAGCCCTCCCCTCGGTGCTTCGCCTCGAGTGAGCTTGGACCAGATGTCTGCTTCGGACCTAATCTCGGCGCCAAGGGCTACTACAGTATCCTCTACAGTTAGCCTTTGGAGCCGGGGGGGAATCGGCCTTCAAGGTTATGAGGAGTGTCCTGGCCCAGGTAATCAGCTACATCCTGTGGCACAGATACTCATACCCTCTTTGGCACCGGTGTCCCTGGGCAGAGGAGACCCTAAGCCTTAGGATACCTCCATAAATGGTCCCCAACTTTGACGTCTCTCCAGAGTTTTTGCCTGAGCAGCCTGCCAGAAAGATTGAGGAAACACCTTGACTCCAGATGAGTCTCACGTCTGACACTGACTTCGAGGAGTCAGAGGGGTCCCCCAAGTCGTCTTGTGAAGATATCTTTTTCAGATATCCTTGAGATCTTGAAGCAGAGAGGTGGCTGGCCCTACAAATCCCCTTCTGATGAGGAGTCCGTGTTCCTGAAGGCTTTTGGGTCTCAACCCTTCGCCTCTTAGGTTTCTCCCCCTTTCAATGAGATACTAGATCTTGTCTGTTGAAAGGCGTGGGAAACTCCTGACACTGTGGAACCGGTCCCTAGGAGACCCAATGAGTTTTTGTCCGCCCCCCACTGACAAGGAATATCTAACAAAAGGCGTTCCAGTAGATGCTATGGTGGTGGCAGCAGCCACCAAGAAGGAGCTTGCTGAAACTTCGTCTACCGTCCATCCACCTAACAAGGTGTCCTGGGCTATGGACAGGTATGGGAAGCATGTGTTTACCTCAGCGGCCTTTACACTGCGGTCGCTGAACTACTTGACGCATTTTACAAGGCTCCAGAGAGAGCTCCTAAAAGAGCTAGGAGATTCTCTACAGGGTAACCTTTCTGATGCTGTGGCTCAGAAGGTCAGTGCACAGATGTCTACCCTAAATTCCCTTACCAACTTTTCCATGAGGCTGATCTCATACGCAGCCGATGGAGTGAGTAGGGCAGCGGGTTACGGAGTCTCTCTTAGGAGACACTTCTGGATGCGCCTGTGCAATTTTGCAGAGGCTTTCAAGTCTACGTTCACCAACGCCCCCTTTGACGGTTCATCGTTGTTTGGAACCAAGGTGAAGGACACACTCACTAGGTGCGAGTAGGAAGGAAAAACCCTGTCTGCTGTGGGAGTCCGTTTTTCCATGCCTTCTAGACCTCACCCCAAGGGCCAGAAGGGTGGGAAAATGTGGTTCAGAAAGCCTCAGAGGTTTTTTCAGGACGTACAAAATGATTCCCCCTCCAGAGGCAGGGAAGTGGGTGGAAATTCAGGTAGACACCGCCCTAGATGCAGAGGAGGCCCGTGTAACCAGTGGGACCATGATTCCTTTTGTGGTTCTCCCTACCAGCACTCCTGAAGGGAGGCCTGACTGTGAGTCTCTGGAGCCAGTCGGGGGTTGCATTTCTTTATTTCCAGAAGCTTGGCAAGACGTCACCCAAGATGAGTGGGTATTAAAGATGATTTCCAGAGGTTATCATATTCCCTTCTCTTCTCCCCCCTGCCAGCCAAGAGAATCCCAGACGTTCCATCCAGTCACAGGGATTCCGCAACTTTAGAAATAAAGTTGCTTTCAAAGAGAGCCATCCAGCCTGTCCCCGCAGACTTAAGTAGGATTAGGGACTTACTCCAGATTCTTTTTGGTGCTGAAAAGAAGGGGACCCGAGACCCATCTTGGATCTCAGCCGATTGAACCTTCATGTACAAAAGTCCAAGTTCTGCATGGTCACCTTAGTCAATGCTCATTCTGTTAGGGAAAGATGTGTGGATGTGCTCCATTGACTTCAAAGATGCTTACTACCATATCAAGATGGACAGGGCATTGAGAAGTCATCTTTGCTTCTGGCTAGGAGATGGTCATTTTCAGCTTCGCGCTCTGCCCTTTGGTCTTACCACAGCCCCCAGGGTGTTCACCAAATGCATGGCAGTGGTAATGGCTCACTTGAGACATCAGGTATTCCAAGTGTTTCCGTACCTGGATGACTGGCTCCTTTCTGCCACCACCAGGCATCTACTGTTACAGACCAGGGGCGCCCCATTACACTGTGCCAAAGGTTAGGAATTACTCTAAATTGGAAAAAATCTGCCTTGTTGCCCTCGCAGCATGTCACTTTTATAGTCACTGAACTAGATACAGTGCTCATGAGGGCCTTCTTACCAGAAGAGAGAATTCAGGCTCTACAACAGCAGGTCTACGCCTTACTACCATTGATGAAGGTCAAGGCAAAAGTTGTCCACAAGTTATTGGGGACCATGGCTGCCATGATCATGCTAGTTCCCCTTGCCAGACTACACATGAGGGTTCTTCAGTGGCTGCTTTGCGCCCAATGGTCACTACAGCATCTTCCACTCTCCCATTCTATTCTGATCATGGACGCGTGTAAGCAGGATCTACGCTGGTGGCTTCAGGCCAGCAATCTCAATGTGGGAAAGCCTTTTGTTCCATCTTCTCCAGTTGCCACAGTGACCATGGATTCCTCCCAGATTGGGTGGAGGGGGCATTATTTCGGCAGGACAGTCCACGGCACGTGGCAGGATCACAAGACCCATTTGCATATCAATGTCTTGGAGATGAGAGCAGTGCTATTAGCGTTGCAAGCACTTCAGAGCTTTCTCCTTCAAGGGGCAATTTCAATCCACTCGGACAACATGTCAGTGGTATGGTATCTGAACAAACAGGGAGGAACCAAATCATACCCCCTTTGCAGAGAGGCACTTCGAGTTTGGCAGTGGGTGGTGTTCTCCCAATGCTTTCAAGGTGCAAAGTATACACTGGGAAAGTCCAATGTGATTGCCGACAGGCTGAGCATAGCTATCCTAATGCCTCACGAGTGGTCCCTGAAAAATTGTTGCAGAGAAGATATTCCACAGATGGGGTCAGCCTTGCTGCGATCTGTTTGCCAGCCTCCTCAATGCCAAATGCAGCAGCTACTTCATCCTTATTCCCCCAGAGGGGGAGACACCCAGGGAGACACTGGTTCACAATTGGACCTCCAGTCTTCTCTACGCCTTTCCACTGTTACCTCTGATATCAAAGGTCACTCAAAGCACAGTCTTTGGGAAGCAAAATGATCCTCATGGCCCCACACTGGCCTCGTCAGATTTGGTTTCCCTTCCTTCAACTGTAATGGACAAGCCCTGGATTCTGGACCCAGCTCCAGATCTACTGACTCATATGTCAGGACAGTTCCATCCCTCCATCCAGACCCTCAAGTTGACATTTTGGCTGCTCCAGTTCTGTCCTTAAGTCAGGCTTCATGATTTTTCCCCGGAAGTGGTCCATATTCTATCATCTTCCCACAAGCCTTCTACCAGGAAAACTTATTCCAGTAAGTTAGAGATTTTATATTTGGGTCCGTGAGAGACCTATATTGATCCTTATGCAGCGCCTATTTCGTCAATATTATAATCTTTCTCAACTGCTCAGTCAGGGGTCAGCTGCAGCAACCATTAAAGTGCAACTGGCAGCGATTTCTACCTTTCACGTTGCTAATAAGCCCAACCTTATGGCTCGTAAGCTTTGTAGGGCTTTTCTGAAAGGGACATTGTTACTCCGACCTCCAGTCTTTGATCCAGTAATGCCATGGGACCTCTGTTTTGTATTACAGAAGCTCACCTCAACTCCCTTTGAGCCCGCAGCTACGTGTAACATTAAATTCTTGTCATGGAGGACAGTATTCTTGGTAGCCATAACTTCAGCTAGGCGGGTCTCTGAACTCCAAGCATTATCGATTAAGCCACCTTATTTGGTGTTTCACAAAGACAGGGTCTCCTTAAGAACCAATCCTTCCATTGTTCCAAAGGTTGCCTCTATTGTCGCTATCAACCAATCCATTGAGTTGCCGGTGTTTTTTCCTGATTTCTCCAACAAGGCAGAATTTACCTTTCATCAGCTAGATGTTCATAGACAATTGCGTTTCTATTTACATAAGGCAAAGCATTTCAGGAAATCAGATCAAATGTTTCTCGTTTTCAGACACTAGACTTGGGGTTCCTGTTTCTAGGGTAACCTTGTCTTGCTGGATCTCCAATTGCATCTCATTTATTTATGCTTCCAATGGCAAAGAATTACCCTTTAAAGTGAAGGCTCATTCTACACGATCTGTGGCTACCTCAACTGAGTTTCAGGCTTGGATGTCTATGGATATTTGTGCTGCAGCAACATGGGCTTCAACTCCTACCTTTATTAGTCACTACAAATTAGATCTGGTCTCTAGAGGCAGATCTTCCTTTGGTTCCACAGTGCTAGAGTATTTTTCACTGAGCCACCCAAGATCAAGGTGCTAGGGACAATGTCCCATGGGTAAGAATGAAGGCGAGATTGGACTACATAACATCAAGAGGTTATGTACTAACCATAACGTCCGATGTATGTAGTCCATCTCTCCTTGCATTCTTACTAACTCTCCCTCCTGGAAGTATAGTCTCTAGGTGTCAGTAGTCCTTTCTGTTGGGGTTCTCAGTGTGTGTGCGCTTGCAACAAACAAGATCTGGGGAATAGACCTGTTGCATGATGGGATACCTCTTAGCCACGAGCTAATCGAAGACTTCGAGCTAGAGTATGGGCAAGTCAGAGCCGAGGTTCGGCTCCAAACCCACGGGTAAGAATGCACGGCGAGATGGACTACATACATTGAACGTTATGGTGAGTACATAACTTCTTGATTTAATAGATGCTTATTGCATTCCTTTTCAGACTTCAGACCTTTCTTTAAGGTTTTGTCTGGATCACATTCATTTCTCTGCATTACCTCTTAACTACCTACTGTATCGAGTGTTCAGTGTCTAGCTCCATTTGTGACTAATTACAGGCTGCAGAGTATCCACATTTTTCCATATTTCGACTAATTGCTTATCTTTGCAGAGTCTTCAACTGTCAGGAATCTCACGCTTGGATGAGAGATCTGTTATCCAAGCTGCGGAGACTGTCAAAAAATCTTGTGTCCTTTACATTCTTCCTCACTGATGGGTCACGGATCCCACTCTGCCACATTTTTCAGACTTTGATCACAGTCTCGAGCTCCACCCTCTACCCACAATGCTCTACACCATACCCAGCTTCCTCAAATCTTATTTACCACTATTGTGACTAGAAGTGGGTTAACATTCACGAGTGAAATAACTTTTTTGAGAAAGCCAAGTCTAAAGATTTTCCTTTTTCTCTTTGGGTATTTTGTAGTATAGCTATCCTCCTCTCCCTCCATAGTTCTCGCAGGTGTTGGGGACTGCTGCCAGTGATTTTTCTTCCCCCTTACGCTTTTGCTCTTCTCTTTTTCAGTGCAGTTGGCACGTCTGACTTTTAATACTTGTAAAAGTGTTTAATCTTGTCAGATAGTTGGTTAGATTTAAATTGCTTAAGAATCTGTGTTGCTAGCTTAATCTATTATATTTAAAAAAAAAAAAAAAAAAAATATTAAACCATCGGGCTTTAAACGTTGATCTGATTGTGGACATAAAATTCCACGGTCAGATGAAGACTTTAATCTGAGAGCTATTGCCAGTCACGGAAACAAGCTTATTTTGAAAGGTCTTCTCGCTGTGTCCTCTTCCTAATCTACAGGGGCTCAAACCCTACAAGTCTTATGCCACTTCAGATTCCAGGAAGCGCCCTCACAAGACCTCAAGGGCTTCCACTGAGCCTCCAGTTAAATCTGCTAAAACATCTTATCCCAGACCTTTGTCTACTTCCTCGAATCCAAAATGTCCCTCTGATCTGACTGGCATCACCATTACAGGCTCCTCTAGGCCTTCCATTTCAAGCTCCGATCTTAGGAGCACTGACCCGACTGCCAGGGTCAAAACTGAGTATACTCAGACCAGTTTCCCCAACTTTAGCCACTAAATTACTGGAGACTCCTACAAAACATTAGAGGCCTGCTTCTGTAACTTTGTCCAGGTCCTCTAGAAGTTTCTCTGATGCAGGTATGGACAGGATATTTCTCAAGGCTCAAATCCAGATGAAGGTTCTTCTGACTCCATACCCTCTCAGATCCATGTGTCTTCCCACCAAACCTGTTCAGTCTCTCTCCGATCCAACCAATAATCTTGGAGCCCTAGGTTCCTAGGTACCAGAGAGTCTGTCTGATCTGAGGAAACTTCCTTCTTGACTCTAACAGTTAACCTGACACCTTCCCCGCTCTGCTCAGATTTCATCTGATCAAAGCATGCCTCTGATCCATGATGGTGCTGTGTCGGGGGGGGGGGGGGTTGGCTCAGACCTTCTCAGATCTATCCCTTCCTCTCAGCACTTAGACCCTCAACAGCTCAGGTCTGATTCTATCTGGAGACCATGGATCAGGACCTGTCGTCGTCCTCCTTCCTCAATCTCTGCTTTGAGATGCATGGTTTCTCTTCAGAGAGCTGGCCTCCCTTTCCCCTTCATCCTTCATTACATCTGTGTGCTGAGCCCATTTCTGTTCAAGGTCAGCCTATCCTGAGAAGGCTCCCCCCCTTAATCCAATACCTCACCTGAGCACCCCACAAAGGACGTTCCTTGAAAGAAAATTGCAAAAGGAGGTACATGGACTCCCCGTTAGTTGCCAAAGGCTGACTTTGAGGGAGAAGGATCCCCACACTCATCACTGGATGATACCTTCTTTTGGAGACATCTTGGAGATTTTTAGACAGAAGGTCGCAACCTCCATCTGAAGTCTGTTCTTGGAGGCTTTCTGGGTGGGCCCATCTACATCTTGGCTGAACCCCCCCCCCCCCCCGGCAGACGAACCTGTTGATTTAGTTTCCCTCCAGGCTTGGAAGGAGCTGGACACTATTGAACTGATCCCCAAATACCTTGTTCCCCCTCCTAAAGACACTCCATTGGACTAAAGATGTTCCTGTTGATGCCATTGTTACAGCAGCCACCAAAAGGAGCTAGTCTAACTGAGCCCTGTCCATCCACCAAACAGGGAGTCTCGAGTGATGGACATGCTTGATAAGCACATTTATGACTCCGCTACCTTTGTGCTGAGGTCGTTATACTTGGCACATTTCAGTCTGATTTGGTCAAGGAACTTTCCTACTCTCTTGCAGGGACCATATCTGAGGGCTTCAAGAAAGTATCTTCCCATTTGGCTACTCTTGCTTCCATGGCTAATTCCTCCATGAGGCTAGTCTCCCATTCAGCAGAGAGCACCACATGGGTGGCCTGCTCAGGAATTCTCAGGCATACCTGGATGAAGCTTTGTGACTTTGCAGAACCTTTCAAGGAATCTTGTCAATACCCCCTTTGATGGCTCCTCTTTATTTGGGCCATCCATCAAACTCTTGATCCCCACGGCAGAAAGGGTCTTTCCTTCCTGTTTGCTGTGGGTTATATTTTTGTACCCCTCAGCATATCTTTCCAGAAGTTAGCCGGGTGGTAAGACTTGGTTCCAAAAATCCCAAGGGTCTTTTCGGAATCTATGCAGGGATTTCTTCCTTAAGAGGGAGAGGAGAAAGTTTTAATTGTAGATGCTGTTCCAGAGGCAGAGGGGGTCTGCAGAATCGGGGCTTAAGAGAACCCTTCTGACAGGCCATATCAGTACTCCCGAAGTGCTGCCCAACTGTCCATCTGGAGGCAGTCTGTCATTTTTCACTACACCCGAATGCCTGGACTAAACTAACAAGAAATGCCTGGGTGCCAAGTATAATATACAGAGGTTATTACTTTCCCTTTTTCCTTCCTACTCCTCCAGTGGGACAACCCCCCCCCCCCTGATGTACTGCCCAGTCAGAGGGAGCATGTAGCACTGAATGTGCAAAAATTGCTGCAAGAGTCATCCAAGAGGTCCCAACTGAACAAAAAGGATTTGGCACTTACTCTCTTTAGTGCCAGAGAAAACGGGACCTGAGATCCATTCTGGATCTGAGCAGTCTAAATCAATATGTAAAGAAGTCTGTTCCAGATGGTTATGGTTCAGTTCATTCCACCACTGTTTTGCAAGGATGATTGGAGGCGCTGTATAGACCTTCAGGGCATATGCTATCACACCAAAATAGATGCTCCAGACGTCATCTGCATTTCAAGCTAGGAGCCAGTCATTACCGATTCACCACAGCCCCCAGGGTGCTTACCAAATGTGTGGCAGTAAGTGGCAACTCACCTAAAGGATTCCAGGTGCTTCTGTATTTTAACAACTGGCTAATTGCCCCAACCCAGTATCAACTACTTCAGACCAGTGTTTACTTGTTTCAGATATTCAACTTCCAGGTATTGCCATAGACCTTACAAATCAAACCTGTCTCCCATTCAGAATTTGGGATTCATGGTGCCCTTCTGGATATAATACACAAAGTGGCTTCTTTGCCTCCATATTATACAAGTTCTTTGAGAAAGCGAGTACAGGACATGCTCTGTATAGCAGTCTTCTGCTAAATTGATACTACAAACTCTTGGTTCTGTCAGTTGCCATCATAGTTCCCTTAGTAAGGTTTTTAATACAAATTCAGCTGTACAGTGGTCTATTCTTTACCAGCAGTCCTGTTCCCATCACGTTAAGTCTGATCTGCAGACATTATCTTCAGTGGTGGATTCATTTGGATGACCTGTTCCTGGGCTAGCTGTTCCTCCTTCATCCCCCCCCACAGCCACAGTTACCACAGATATTTCCCAAATTGGGTGGGGTGCATTTTCAAGGGAAAGATGGTCCAAGGCAAATGGTCTTCCTCTGAGACCAGATTCCACATCAGTGGTCCTAGAGATGACAGCATTTCTACCATTGCAAGCCTTTCAGGACGGTCTCCCCTTTAGGGCTATTGCAGTGTACGACGACATGTTAGTAGTCTGGTATATCAACAAATGAGAAATCCGCTCTTACTCCTTATGCAGAGAGGTCATGAGGTTCTGGGAATGGGTGATGTCTTCAGACAGCTTTCTAGTTGCAATGCATATACCAGGAAAAGCCAATGTTCTGGCAGACAGTCAGCAGGTCCATCCTGACCCCTTATGAGTGGTCCCTCAATCAGTGGTGAATCTGATTTTCAGCCACTGGGCCAACCTTGCTGCAACCTCTGTGCCCCCCCCCCCCAAAAAAAAAAAAAAGTGCAGCACATACTACGCTTTGCAGGGGAGTCCCTGAGGGATGCTTTAGTTCTTGATTGACCCCCCCCCCCAGTCATCTTTATGCCTATCCTCCTTTTCCTTTGATCCCGAAATTCCTGCAGAAAGCCAACAGGCTGAAGAGCTCAGTCACCTTCATTGCCTCCTTTCGACCTCATCAAGTTGGGTTTCCCTTTCTCTGGTATCACCTGAAATATCCTCCATGGATTTTGGAGCCCAGCCAGGGTGACCTATTTGACCTGTCAAGAGTCTACTCCCCAATCTCTCCACCCTTAAGCAAACTGCATGGTTTCTCCACTTGTAATTTACGAAGGTCCAGTCTTGCTTCCCTTGTTTGGGAATATAGTTTTATTACCCCAAAAAGCATTTACAAAAGTAAACTGACAAGGTTTACTATATGGGCTTAAAAAGAGAATTTTAACCCTTTTTTTCAGCACTGGTTTTGGTCATCCTTTTTCTTATCTCTCTAAGGAAGGAGCTAGTTTTTCCACTATAAAACTTCACTTGGCAGCTCTTTCCAAGTTTCACAATGGGAATGATTTTTGTTCTTTCCACTTCCAGATTATGCAAGGCATTCATGAAAGTGATTTTTTTCTGTTTAAACCTCCTATAAAGGATTCTTCTCTTTGGGATCTCATTCTTGCACTTCAAGGCCCGCCTCTGAATCCTTTTGAACCAGCAAACACTTGTGATATGAAATTCCGGTGTTGGAAAACTATCTTTGGTAGCTATTACATCAGCAAAGATTTGTTTGAACTTCAGGCCTTATCCAAACTGCCTTGTGTTAATTTTCGTAAGGATAGGGTGTCCCTTTGTACAAACCCATCCTTTATGCCTAAAGTAGCTACAGGGAATAATCAGTCTGTACAATCTTTGGTCTTCCCAAACTTTTCTAGCAAGGGCAAATGTCTTGTATCTGGAGGGTGCATAGGCAGCTACGTTTCTACCTTCATAGAACAAAATGGTACAGAAAGTCTGACCAACTATATATCCTTTTCGACTAACCATTTAGGTCGAGCAGTCTCCAAAATTACCCTAGCCAAATGGATTACTGACTGTATTTTACTGATCTGTTCAAATATTGGTCTGGTATTGCCTTGCCTTCCTGGGGCCCATTCTACTAAATCTATGGCTGCGTCATCTGCTTTCCCCTTCAGAACATTGGTTGAAATTTGTGCAGTGGCCACTTGGTCAAAGATTCATACTTTTGACTCATAAGTTGGACGTGGTCTCCAGAAGTAGAGCTTCTTTTTGTTCGACAGTGCTCTGGCTTATACTTTCTTGAGACCACCCTAGAGTTGCGTAGCTGGGGAATGCTGGCCCATCAATGAGGAACAAAAAGGACGTCAAATTTGGAAAGTTATGTACTCTAGCATAACTTGGCATCTGTGTTGTCCATTTTCATTCGTCCTCCACTTCCTTCCCAACTATCCCCAAACCTAGTTGCTCTTAGAGGATCTATGGACTATATGGGAACCTTCACGTTCTTGGTTTGAACCTCTGATATTTTTGTCCCAGTGTCCACAAGGCAATAAGGATGCAAAAGCGATCAGAGGAAGCTGGGGAAGGTGTAGGGCCTTGTGGGTAGACGGAGGAGCTCAAGACTGGGATCAAAATCTGCCAAATGTGACCAAGTCAGATCAGTGACCCATCAATGAGGAAGAATGAAAATGGATAACACAGATGCCAAGTTATAAACTACGCTAACCACTGAAGACTGCAGTGTTAAAATAATGACTGAAGAATGAGCACAAGCACTGCAATATCGCCACGAAGAGAGTAGAATGCATTTTCAGCAGATAAAATCAAAATGAAAAATTTTATTAAATTGTGTTAAACAGAATGTAAATCCTCACAAACAGGATGAGCACTTTCAGCTATGCCTTCATCAGATCCTGTTCACACAAAAAAACTCCCTTTTATGTTGCTGCTAAGCCAATCCAAGTCAAGTCATCTCCTGAGCTTCCTGCTTTTCAATATAGATTTTAAAGGCACCACTCCATTAAGACCAGGGCTCCTGTCTGCCTGTAAATCAGCTATGTACACACATGAGCTGAAAGCGCTCATCCTGTTTGAAGGATTTTATTTGTTCTTAAATTATGCTGGTTTTATTTTGATTTTGTCTGCTGAACACTCATTCTACTCTTTGTGGTGATATTGTCGTGTTTGTGTTTAATCTTTAGATGCCAAGTCATGGTAAGTACATAACTTTCGATTTTGTTGACTACTCCACACAGGATTGTGTTCCTGTGGTGTCCAGCTAGGCACTTCAGTTTGAAGAGCTTTTCTTCCCCAGGAAAAAAAATAAATTGAGATCTAGATCTGTTTCTTTTCTATGGACCTTGGTCGCTACAAGGGAATATCTTAGAATTTTTGGTTTCACTGCATCTGATTCTTCAGATACCATTGAATCTCTCTTACACGGAGTCTTGCCAAGGGTATCATAAGTCTCTCTGGTCCCAGTCCTTTCAAATCCCAGTGCTGGGGTTTTCAGAAGGGCAATTTGGTGGAGACGGCAAATTATCCTTAAATCCATGTCTCCCCCAATCCCTCCATGTTCCAAAGTAGTCTGTCACCACAGATGACTCAGACTTTGCTTGGAAAGCCGTTTCAGGAGGGATAGAAGTGCAAGGTGTGTGGGAAACGCAAGACGGCAGCAGGCACACAAAGATGCATGCATTATTCAAAGCACCCAACTCTGAATCACCTTTGATCCCTGGGACCTCTTCAGATTTTCAAAAGTAATACAATAGCCATGTAGTGCATCAACAAGCAAAGGAGTTCCAGGTCATACCCCCTTTGCAGGGTAGCTATGTTAGCTTGAAATACAGCTTTTACAGCACATGCTCACTCCACAGGTATCCTACAGTATGCCGGAGGAAAACCTGTGACAGACAAGCTAAGCAGGACTAGAGCATTCCCCCATAAATAGAAAACTGTTCAAGGGTTTTTTTTTTTTTTTTAAAGATTTGACCTATCTGTGTGGAGTTCAAGTAGATGTTTGTCTGCTTAAAATCAGTTGTCAAGATTCTGCTAAAGGACTGTGTGTATGAAGGCCTGGAAGACTGCCTTTTCTTTTCCTTGGACAGAACTGTTACTGTATAATTTTTCACACTTTCCGATGATATCCAGGGTACTTCTGAAGGTTCAGAAGGAATCCTCAAAGATAATTATGGTGGCTCCCTTCTGGCCCAGGCAACAGTTCTCCCATTTGGAAATGTCCAGAGGGCAGTTACCACAAGATCCTCAGAGTGGATCTAATTATACAAGGCCACGGGGTGTTTTGATACCCTTGACACCTATCAACTTTAGTTGACTGAATGAAAAGGTCTTGATTCCCTTTAGGCACATATTTACTGAGCGTATGCAGCAAGCTCTAATGGAGGCCAGAACACCTACTAGCAGAAAATCGTATTAGCCAGTGGAAAAGATTTTCTAGTTGCCAGTAATGCAACTCGCACTCATTCAGGGCTAGTTCTCTGATCTCACAATATTTGAGTGAGTTACTATCCAATGGCCTTTCTTACTCCAAGACTTATTGACCATTTCAACATATCTGCCAGTGGATCCTCCTTCAATGAATTCTCATTTTACAATGTTTTTGAAAGGGGTTTAAAGAGGCCTACTAGAAAATCTGTGACCCCTCCTTGGGCTCTTAATTTTGTTAGAGAAGCTTAAACGTCCTCATTTTGAACCAGCTAGCCTCTCTGACTTTGAGGTTCTTAACATAGAAGACAGTTTTAATGTTTGCTGTGACCTTTGTTACAGAAGAATATTAGAATTGCAAGCTCTTATGTTGAGTCAACCCTACCTATTTCTCCACACAGACTAGGTTTCTTTGAGGACTAATCCTTTTATGCCTAAAGTGTTATCAGAGTTTAAGCCAAATTATCAATCTCCCAGTTCTTTCCTGAACTTAAAAATGGAGGAAAGTTACTGCATTACCTTGGATGTCCACAGACAACAGGGATACTCTCGACAGAATTCTAATATCTTCAGATCAGTTGTTACCTTCTTGCGATGGTAAGAAAAGGGGACACGTTTGTCATACCAGACCATTTCCAAATGGTTGTCTAAGGCTGTTACTTTTTGTTACTTGCAATAAGACTGTTCCAGCAGGGTCAAGGTCCACTCTGCCAGGGCCCTTGCTTCATCTATGGCTTTTTGAAAAGGGTTAGATTCTAGTAGTAGTCTAGAAGCTGCTGCTTGGTTCTCTGTATACCTTTTGCAGAGCAGTCTAAGCTTGATTCATTCTTGCCGAGGTCATTGTTTGATTGGACCATTCTCCAGGGGCTCCTGGATGCTTCTCCTTCCAGCTCCCAAAATTTGTAAGTTATGGTGATCTACCACTATAACTTGGGGTACTGCAGAAGTGAGCAACATAAGTTTTGTAAGTAAACTTTCCATAACAGTAAAGTTCGAATGATCACTGCTGCAACAGCAGCTGCCTCCTTCCACCCCACCTTGTTTCTTGGTGTGGTGTTATTGCCAAGATGTATTTTGTTTTGTTTTTTCTATTCTCCTTTAAGGGCTTGGCCTCCCTCTCTGGCACTGAAGACTCTGAACGACTTGATGCTCAAACTTTGTCAGAGGTATGTGCCCTGAAGTTTTGGAAGCTGGCCAGCTGTTATATACTTGCATGATATAACCCATATAACTTGGGCTACTGCAGCTGTTATTTGAACATCTTGAGTTTACTTACAAAACTACTACTAGGATGGGCTTCTTTTGCTGTAGGCTGTCTAGGCAGTACACAAAGGTTTTTCATTTAGAAGCTGCTGGAAGTACTCATTCCATCTGCCTTTGTCCTGTGGACTGGCATGGAGGTTGTTGCCAACATCCTTATGAAGGGTGTCTGACTGTTTATTTTTTGTGCTATTTGATGGTTTTTCTCTGCCACTGGCTTTCTTTGTACATCGTATTTCCATATCCGACTCTGACACATTGCTGTTCAGTAGTCCTCATGTGCTGTAGCTTGGTACTTTCGGAATTTGCAAAGCACTACAAACTGGATTCCTTTTCCAGGCTCAGAACAGGCTGTGCCTGGATCATTCTCCAACGGTTCTTGAGTCCATTACTGGCTTCCTCCTCTTTCTACCCCTGAATAAGCTACAGTAATCTAGCCAAAGTAGCTTAGGCTACGGAAAACTGTGATCCACATGTTGAACATAAAATATAGTTGTGCAAGTAAATTAGCAACATTAGCTCTCTTAATTGTAGCAGCTTCTGCCCGGACACCCCCCTTTCCTCCAGCACTCTGTTTTCTGCTGATATTTTTCTGTTTTCTCCATTAAATGGAGTCTGTCACTGGAATTTGTCTCATGCTTACCACTTGGATTTTTTCATCTTTGGTTTGCCTCGTTCATAGGTTCATAAGTATGTCCTAGGCTAATGCCACTGGCGCCTGTCCTGCCCGACGTCAGTTCCCAGAGCCTTTGTCAAGTAGAGCCACTGGAGTGATCCCTGGGGTGAACTTTCTATTACCCATCCACTCATCAAGATCTCTCTTGAAGAGGGTCAGTGAGATGCTCTGCTTGATATGTATGGTAGGTCTATTCCAGAGCATGGGCAGTCTCTGGGTGAGGAACCTGTCCATCCAGCATGCTCTGTTGATTGTGGTAATGCGTTTGAGGTCTCTGGAGCTTGTGGTGCAGAGGGATTGAGATTTCTTTAAATGTAACATTTCTAAGAGCTGGGTCAAACATGGCTTTGCAAGTCAAGCAGAGATCACCTCTAAGTAGGTGATACGAGTCAGATTAGCTGGAGGCTTTTGAGTCTGTCCGTGTAGGACATGTGTTTAATACCTATGATCCTCTTCGTGAGATACTTCTGTGGCCTCTCCAGCTGTTGCAGATGTTTAGTGAGGTACATGCCAAATGGGGCATTATACTCTTTAGTCTGTTACATCTCTAATCACTGAGCTCTTAGCAGAGGTGAGAATCAAACCATGCACCTTATGCATGTGAGGCAAACAGCTTAACCACTGTGCCATATGACTTTACCTAAAAAAATGGATTTGTTCTCCCTAGAAGTGGTGCACATGTTGCAGGAGGCTAAGAAGCCAAAGATCGAAATCCTACCTTGCTAAATGAAAATTCAGTGTGGGTCAGCAACAGGCAAGTTGGACTGCCCTCTCTTCTCATTATTTAGCATAAACTAGTAGAAGTTAAGTCTGAAATGTCTCCAAGATTTATTTGTCAGATTTCCCAGTTAGGGTTACCAGATTCCTCACCCTTAAACTGCATTTGCAGTGAGCCTTTCGCAAGAGTTTCCTTTATTTTGGGCACATCACGGTTTGCTCTGTTCCTCTTATTGGGATGTTGTCTTAAGAGAAATTTCTCTCTCTACTTACTAGCTAAAAAGCTTTGAAATTCCTTTATTGGAGGCAATCACATCTGCCAGGAATCTCAAGTGTTGCATTACCTGAAGTGCAAGCCTTCTGTAATGTTAGAGTAGAATTTATCATTCCTCCTTGTCTAAAATAGCCTCAAGAGTTCGTAATCCAAAATGTTCTTTTGCCCTGTTCTCTCTTTCTAAATCCTCAAAAGATGAAATACAGAAATCCTCGCATGATGGAGGTGTACTGGCAAATATGATATTGGAATCCGGGCAATAGAAAGTGCTTTTTGACAGGGAAGTGAGCCAGACCTAAATCTAAGGAAATCCGAAAGTGTCAGGGTAACCGTTTAAGGCATATTCTGAAGCACACTTGAAAGTGCTCTTTCTAATCTAGAGTTTGGCTTTTGGGGTACCCTTTTTTGCACTTAAGTGGTTGTCTTCCCTTGTGTACAGTTGTGCGAGAGTACTCATTGTTGGACTCTCTTGACTAAAGTATTCTAAGTACTAACTTAGGAGATTATACAAATCTTGCTATCTTTAGTGGGCCTCCACTTTTTGGAAAGTTTGTGGGGGAAGATTGTCCCCCAACTATGGCTTTTCTGTCATTGAGGTTGGCTTTTGCCACCACAGTTTTCACCTTGAAGGTTCCTTTGCATCGAAAAAGGAGTTTAATTTGCCCAACCTCTACCATCCTCAAGGCAAGTGCATCTTGCAGCTGTAGAGTAGTCTGTTGTGGAAGCAGAAAAGACTGCTTCCTTCCACCCTGCCTTCTTACTGGCACCTGTCCTAGTGCATCACCTTGCTGAGTGTGGGTTCTGCATATGTGAAGGTACCTTATGGTGTGCTTAGGTTTCTGATTTCCTGTTGGGGAGGGGATATGGAAGGCTGGCATAGTGCTGATGGCTCAGATGTTAGTAACTGTATAGATAGAAGACAATGCATCCTTTAGGCATGGTAGTTTCTAGTATGAGGCAGGTACTAATTTCATTGCCTTCTCTCCACCATTCTTCCCCTTCTCACGTAACTAGCCACGTTTGCCATTATTCTCCTTATCCTCCACTCTCTATTGGACAGCAGTCACTATCTTTTATGGCACAATTCTTTCCTGCAGACAAAGCATGGACTCTTCTCTCTGCACAAGCTACTAAACTGGATCAACTGTGTCATTGCTAGGTCGTTATCCTTTGCCCGTTGAACTGCTGCACATTAAGCATTTTTACTGGCTGAAGCAGCTTTGTTGCTCAAAACTTGGGATATGTCGTAGAAGCATTCTCATTGGTTTGTGCTACACATGGCTTGTTGGTCAGGAAGAAATTGCTGGCACTGTTACCATTTGTGGGCATATATGATGCAATTGATTTTTCTTTAGGTGGAAACTTGTAGTACTAGTGGAATGCGCAGTAAGAAATCCCACCTTCTTCCAGACTGGCAGGCTCCCCCAATAATAATGCAGATGGAAGCAGAGAATCAACAGGATTGTTTTGATTTTTTTGGTTTGAACAGCAGGAGTACAGGGGCAGTACCCACCCCACCTTGCTGCATGCGATAGAGCTCTAATGAAGTATTGGCTTTTGCACAGCAAGTCATGACATCTTGCGCAGATATGCGCATACATACACATTCCCACCTCTGGGGTACTACAATCAAGTAATGCAACCAGATGTGCTCTGTGGATGTCTTGAGTACACTCTAAAGTTCAGCTTGCAAGACTAATACTAGTTTGTGGCCAGTTTCATAGGTTGAAACATTTCTGCAATAGAACTGATGGTCCTATTCAGATATCTAATTAATGGTTAGTATGCTCGCACAACTCAGTCTTTTGATATGCAGGTGTAGACATGCTTGCAAGAGGGCAAACCAGTATGCTGAATTGCTTCACTTTTATATTTTGCATTTGATTTTGCAGCATAAGCATTCCATAATAGCAGTAACAAAAAGTAATGTCCCCCCCCCCCCCAATGTGGGAGCTGCAGAAAATAGTACAAGTTGACACTGGCTGTGTGTATCCTTCGTTGGGGAATCTGGTAAGAATCTTTAAATAACAGGCCTTTGCAAAATCTAGATGTTATGCTGACCATTGTTCTGGCATAATACACACATGTATTGCAGATAAGTTTGGTTTTAGTAAAGCCTTTTAGGATGGTTAAATGCAATATCTAAAAGGTTCCTGGTTATTAAATTAGTGTTCTGTAATGTAACGTCTGTTACATGAAAACTCTTGCCATTTTGTTTGCTTGTAGATCGATGAAAACCAGACTATACTTCAGAAGGAAAAGAATTTAAGCGTACTGCTCGAGTACTATGCATCAGAGAAGGATGAAAGAATGAGTGAACTGAAACAGCTAAAAGAACAAGAGGAGGAGTTGTGCAATGACATCTGCTCTACTCCTTATTACATTCCTACTGGAAGTATCCCCACACGTCAGCAGCTGGATGAACTAAAACAGTACATTAAAGAACTTTCAGAAGAAAAGGTAATTTTATATAAAAATGCAGATTCCTTGGTTTTTTAGGTGTTAATGTTCTGCTCCACATTTTTGTTACTTTGATTTTCTTTAACGTTTAGGTTTGTGTCGTTAAATGAAATTCCATACAACTCTGTGATATGCTACTGCTCCACCAGCATACCTTTCTGATATTTTACTGGGCTGTGTATTATATCATGTCTGCATTATTTCTGTGCCTTTTTTCATTTGCCACTAGCATGATAGAGCTCCTATTTGCACTCAACTAGGTCCATTTGTTCCTGCAAGGCAGTTGAGAGGCATGGCCATTAGCTCACTGGAAGGCGGTGAGAACCCTACAAGCCCGTTCACTCCTCGAATGGGCCAGGACCTTAATCAGACCATTTATTCTACTGCAGATAAGTGAGTATAGTAAACTCTGTTAACCGGCACTCATAGGGATTGGTAGATGCCGGATAACTTTAGTTTCTGGTTGCTTGAGAGTTGCTATTAAAATAGGCCTGCCTAATATTGTACTCTCTACTATGTTTGGTTTGACTTGTTCTCAGGTTGGGGAGCGAGCCATCTTCCTTTTTAAAACTCTAAAAAACTTAAGGTATTTCTCTTGGGGGGGGGGGGGGCAAAGTGCAAACACACAAATTGTACTGTTTCTTCGACTCCCCCCCCCCCCCCCGGTTGCTTGAGTTCCGGTTAACAGTTTACTGTATAGGGGAGCTTGCTTAGCTTATCTGTTGTGTAGTTTCACTTGTTACAACTCTTTCCACAGCAGCCAGTGGCCGTTTCACTGCTGCTCAAGTAGGAATTGCATGACATCATACACATCCCCCTCTTGACTTGCATATAG
Organism: Protopterus annectens; assembly: GCF_019279795.1. Classification (NCBI taxonomy): domain Eukaryota; kingdom Metazoa; phylum Chordata; order Ceratodontiformes; family Protopteridae; genus Protopterus; species Protopterus annectens. The sequence goes on from NC_056728.1 coordinate 857,200,211, forward strand.
CCACTACAACCCAGAAGTCACATTGATCACTGCTGCAGTAACCTTGGCTATATGGGATTATATCCTGCCAAAGCTTCAGGGCACCTTCCACATGCCCAAACTGTTAGCTCAACTTGAGCTGAGTTGAATGAAGACAGGTTTGAGCGCCAAGCCTTTCAGAGCTTTCCTGCCTTTGAAGAGTGCTCCTCTGCTGGCTTTTGAAGATCAATGGCTTGTTTGTGCTGTAATGTTGCTAGGTAGACAAGTTCACTTTGGAGGAAAAACCTTCAACATGATAAAATTTGTTTATTGGAGACTCCTGTTTAGGAAAGCTTAGATTTTTTTTTAATGGACTGTCACAAGACTAAATTTATAATGGTACTTGCTGCTTTTGAGACTTTAGGTCAGATGTTTCCAATGTTAACCATTTTAAAACTTGGGACCCCCTGGTAACCATTTGTAATCTCTGGACCCACGCTGTGGAGTCCTGAGGTAAGGAGGCCGAATAGCTGAAAATTTAAATTTGTGTGTAATGAAGTCAGTTTGCCATTTCTTGGAAGATTCCCTTTTATTTGGTGCCTACCATTCTCAGAGTTGGAGTACGTTTGTGCACATGTGAATGTATAGGACCCAGCATGGTCATGCAAGTTTTCAGAATGATTAGAGGAATTTTGTTGTTGTACTGTCCCCATCCTAGGTTCAATTGAAAATCTCCTTGAAGACTTGGCAACTGCCCTGGAGACTGGCATCTAATCTCCCTGTGCCTTCCTACATAACAAGCTTACATATGACAACTGGATGAGAGAGATGGTATCCAGAGATTGCAGCATCCATTTCCATATACAAGGTTACATACTGACCTGTTTGTAGAGTCTCTTCCCCCAATCCGCCAAGTCAGAAGGCAGTGACCAGATGAGAGAGGTACTAAATCTACTTGACACAGCCATCCATAGATGTTTCATAGGCTCTTAGTAAACTTACAGCTAAAGAGAATACGGAGAAGCTCTGTCACATCAGTCAGTACTGATGGGAGGCAAACAATGTCTCCATTTAAGCAGATTTTTCTTAATGTCACTGGTGAAAATTTATCACCTATCCAGTTATCCAGACTGGTTTAATGGTTGCTACAGAGGCAGCTCCTAAATGCTTTATCCCATCCATGGGTTCCCTAAAATTATTTGGTATGATCCCAGTTATTCTCCTTAGGGTAATGTATAATTATCGACTCTGGGATGGGATAAGATCGATCACTACCCAAATGGGATAGGCTAGAGTACAAAAAGGGACATTGGCAAGGCTTAAAGTGGCCTACAAGGGCAGCTAATCTAGTACTTGCCTACAACCCTGTATGCAATGGCAATCTGTTCAGCAAACTCTGAATGCTTTAGATCGGGTACATGTTGATACTTGGTGGTGCAGTAATACCTTTGGATGTCTAAAACGAATGATCTGAAATCTTCATTTGGTCTTCAACCTGCGAGTATCAGATCTGTCCTCGGATCTGAATCTGACAGATACTCCAGCCTTGGAGCCGAAAACTTAGACCTTCCTCTCCTACCCATCAGGCCCCACACTTCCTCTATCCCTCAGATCTCGTTTGCCGCTTGCTTAAACAGTTATGGGAAGGAATAAATTAATCCTTGGTGGTCTTATCCCTTCATCCAGCCCCACCTCTACTGAATCCACTTCAGGGGTTCAAACCCTAACCAAACAAGTGGCTGAGAAGGACAAAGAACAGGACAGATGCAGATGGACTCCCAATAGAATCTCTGTGGGAGAACTGCCGACAAAAGCCTGCCCTCCTGCCCCAGCTCTGATCCCCTTGCTTCTCTCCAGAGCTGGTGGGTCCCCTGCCCAAGTCTCCAATTTTGGTGTCACCCAGGCACCACTCCAGGCTGAAGGTCCAACTGCCTCATTCTCTTGGTTCTCCTGTAGCATTTCAGTGTTTGAAGTGAACAAGCTCATGAGGAAACTTCTGAAGGCGCAAATTCAGTTGGGAGTTTTACTTACTCTGGCTCCCCCTGGAGCCAGGGGTGCTCAACCAGCATTCTTACCTATTTTTCCTCTGATCTGCCAATTGGTGTCTGAGCCTTCTGGTCTGAGCATCTTGTGTTTTGAGACATTGGTGCCAACAGGTACCTGTACCTTGACTCAGACTGTCATCTTGAGCAGTTTGGCTCTAGAGTCTTTGGGCCCGACTGACTCTCCGAGCTCTAGATTTGGAGTCTGGTCCTAGGGGTTGGCTTTAGCACCCCGGCTTTGAGTTGCCCCTCCCTCTTGGTGCCTTAGCAGTTGATAGCTAGACTTCGACTCCAACTTCAGCACAGGGTGTGGCGGGTGTCCGTGGGGTTTCAACATCTATGGCCTTGATAATTGCTGTCGGAGTCTCGTTCTCCCTCTGTGTTCGAAGTAGACTGTTCTTTTGGCTCCCACAGGATCCTCGACCCCCCCCCAACCCTTGGACCTGACCCCTCTATTCTGAATTGCCTGCGCTGGGTCCTTCGACCCTGTCTACCTTGGAAAAGCCTGTTCCTAGAAGCTTACAGGTTGCTCCCCTGCAGGAGCACCGCCAAGTCTTCCAACACCTTCCTGGAGCAGTCCCCTGTGGAGGTGCACAGGGGGCATACGTGCAGAAGGAAGCACTTTGATTCCTCTCTGGAATACCTGACTGAAGACGTGGGCTTGGATGAAGGGCAGAGTTCCCCCAGATCCCCAGCTGAGGATGTCTCCTTGGGGGACATCATGGAGATCCTGCTGCAGAAAGGTATGTGGTCCATCCAGCAACCCAGTTCTGAGTCAGTGTTCCTGGAAGCTTTCAGAACAGGGCCATCTATATCCTGGGTTCCCCCACTGCTGACCCACCTGATTTTATTTCTAGCAGGGCATGGAAGAAACCAAACATGGTAGAGCCCAACCCTAAGCACTTGTATAGGAATGTTCTTAGTGTTTCACTGTTGCAGTTATCACTCTTGGATTATCTGCCTGCAGATAGCCCTCAGTCAGCCCGAATATCAAAGTCTTGGGATTTCTGCGTCAGATGCTGTCCACCTCTTCCATGACATCACGTTGTTAGGGGATAAAACAGGCAGCCGATGCCATTACATCAGTCTTTCTTGCCGAGAAGGAGCCCGAAGCAGAAGCAGTTGGCAAGTGCCAGTTGGCCACTAACTGAAATTTTTGTTTTTCAAGTTTCAAACCTGAAGTTTTATTAAGCTAAGTACCCTGTTGGGGATTCTTATTTCTTACTCTAACCGATGTCAAAGTTAACAATTGTCATGCCTGTGGAAAGCAAATACCTCAGAGATTTTCATTCTTACTGCGTCACCTGTTTAGGCCCAGACCATGACGTCCCCCGCTGTCTGTTTTGTGCCTTGTTTAATGCCCGAACTATTCATTGTCTGGCTATCTTTGTCGCTAAATTCTTACTCTTGTTCTCCGTATTCCGAAATGGCTTTGATAAGCCATCTGACTACTGATGATCTGAAAAAATGTAAAGAGACTGCATAGGTCTAAAACTGCCAACAATGCTTCCGTTAAGCTAGTCGCCAGTTGGCTGATAATCAATGAGGTGCCTTTTCAGCTACTGGTGCCCGCTTCTACAGATTTGCAGGCCTCTGCTGAGACCCATTTGGAGTCCGGTATGCCGCGAGATGCTTGTTCGACTATGAAACCTGCGGATATCTCTACCTTGGATGGGTCCGGAGCCACTGTGCATGCACCGACTTCTGAGGGTGTATTCCGACCTACTGATGTTCGCATTCATTTTTAGCTAAAACTACCGAGTTTCTCATGCCCAGAGTATGCAACACGCCTAAAACACTCACCAAAGCACATGCTCAAGCTCCCATGCCACAAAAACAAAGGCTTAGAATGGCTGAAGACCTTTTCACCCTAATTAGGGGAAGCCAGCCTTCCCCTGCTAATAGACAAAGAATTGAGTTTCATTCTAATTATACAGACCAGGAGTCCGATGACTCTTACTTCTGATTACCAAGACATGCCCTTAACTTATGAGCATTCAGATGCAGAGGAATCCATTCCCTCTGCCTCCCCTCCAGAGGATTTTTCCTTTGGTGAAACCTTGCATACTTTGAGAGCATTTCTGCTGGGTGGCAAAAGCCCAGGGTACCATTTGGCTAGGCTTAGGCCCTAGGACCAATAGCCTAGTACCTACCTATGAATGCCAGGACTACCCTCAGTCCAAAAAGAGACTCAGAATTTTTAGAGTTGCCTCAGCACAGGCCTCTAGCTATACCCACTGTCTTGGATGTTGTAGATGTCTTCATGGAATCCAGTCTTACTGCAGACACTTTACCACCGGCCCCTAGAAAACCTGACTGGTACTACAGAGTACCTGATTCTCACAAATTTCTCTAAGAATCTTACTGTGGATCCAGAGATCATTTCCCAGGGGACCTAAAGGTATTAAGGCTACTATAGCCAAAAATCCTACACTTTCAGACAGGAATAGATTGGGTAAGAAAGGTATATACCTCTGCAACTCTTGCCATCAGGGCATTGAATTGCCATTTTCACATGTTGAAGTACCAGCAACATATTATGGAACTAATTAAACAAAAAAAGGTGTTGCTTCCAGATTGTGCAGAAAAATAAAGGTTTAGAAAAGTTAATGCATTCTGCAAACCAAGTTAGTAAGCATACTTTGCAGTGTGGCTTTGCCCTAGAAGCATCTTGGAGGGCTGCAGTCACTGGGTCTGTACTGAGAAGGCATGCTTGGCTGAAGGTACAAGCCTTGCCAGATCACGTCAAGTCAAAATTACTAGACGCTCCTTTAAATAAGGACTGTATGGCACAAAAGTGGAAGAGGTTCTTAAAAAGATGGAAGAAAAAGCTAAATCTATGCAAACAGTTAAAGAATCCTTAAAGTGCAGCCACCTAGATTCAATAGGCATTGGCCTTCTAAAAACTGGTCTTTTCCTGCTACTTCCAGCCCTTCAGTCCAAACCCAGGGTTAACAGACCACTAAGACTACAGTCTCTGGGTATGCAGAGATCTAAACAATGGAGTGCTCCCACCTCAGAAGTTTGCAATGACTTCTCAGTTATCCTTCCCAGCCCTGCCCAATTACTTGCACCCCTAGGAGGAAAACTTGTCCTTCATGCAAAAAACAGGATGTCAGTTACTCAGGACCGATGGGTTCTAAACATTGTATCCCAGGGGTACGGATTCTACTTCCATTCACTGCCAACCCCAAGCGGGTTTCCTGATCTTCCTCCAGACCAGTGGGCTGAGGTTCAAAAGCAAGTACTTTCTGCTCAATTTCAGGGCTATTCAGCCTGTTCATGTAGAGCAAAAGGGACAGGGTTTCTACTCCAGACTGTTCCTGGTGCCCAGAAAAGAGGGCTCTTGGCACCCAATCCTGGATCTTCCAGTTCTCAACACCTTCCGGTTGGTACCAAAATTCAAAATGCTTACCCTGCACCAGCTTCTCCCTATGCTAGCCAAGGATGCCTGGTTAGTCAACCTAGACTTAAAAGAAGCTTATCTGCACATCCCTATAAGGAAGTCTTGCAGGAAATATCTATGCTTCAGGGCAGACTCTATGCACCATCAGTTCTCTGCACTTCCTTTGTGAATACTCTGGGCGCAGTAGATAAGCCAAAGTGCCTGGCTGCAGCCATTGCATACTGCAGGCAGAGAAATATCCAATTTTTCCCATACTTGGACAATTGCCTGATTCAGGCGGGCAATCTGGAATTGCTACTTCAGCACCTGGCATTTGTAAAGAGACTCCTAACATCATTGGTGTACACCATCAACGAAAAGAAATCACAGCTGGTGCCCAGTCAAAAAATAGTTTTCCTGGGAGCATGTTTGAACACAATTTCCCAGATGGCATTTCTCACTCTAGAAAAACAGGTCTATTTGACAAACTACTTTAAAGAAATGGCCACCATAACCCAGCTATCTGCAAGAAAAATACTGCAAGCCCTAGAGTTCATGGCCTCCTGCATTCTGCTAATTCTATATGCAAGACTGCATATTAGGAAACTTCAATTGTACTTAAAAGTCTTTAGTGCCAACATTCGGTGGGCAGAAGCATGCAACCGCAAGGGATTGCCTTTCACTCAACCCCTTGCCACCCAAACCCTGACAACAGACTCATCAGACTAGGCATGGGAGGCTCACATGGCAGGCAAATTGCATTCAGGGTAAGTGGAGCCCAGGACAAATTCTCCTGCACATTAATTAAAAAGAGATGCTAGCTGTACAGAATGCCCTGACAGCCTTCAAAATACCTAATCATTCCAGGACAGCTGCTGATAAAAAGACACCAACAGTCATGTGGTACATAAACAAGCAGGGGTGAACCCATTCTTACCCACTCTGCAGGTTAGCCATGGGCCTGTGGAACACAGCTTTGAGCAACCACGTGCATCTACAAGCTCAATTCCTGTCAGACGAACAAAATTCACTGGCAGACTACTTTGGCAGAAGACTCCTGGACCTCTGTGCCTCCCCCGAGAGCCACCAGTTGAGCAAATTCTGCACCAGGAACCCTCACAGCAGGGCCTGGAAGGTGGATGGCCCTGTCCTTCAAATGGGAAAACCTCTCAATTTATGTCTCTCCCCTTCTGTCACTCTCAAAAGTACTACTCTATCAAACAGGACAGGCCAAGGGCAATTCTTATTGCCCCAGACTGGCCATGTCAGCACTGGTCTCAGCAGGAGGGACAGATTTTGCATCCACAGTTGCAAACCCCTAAACCTTGCAGCCTGGCTTATTCCGTGAATACACCACCAGCAACCCTCAGCAAACAGGTGCTGGACGTCATTCTTGAGGCCAGAGGCCTAGTATTAGGAAATCCTATGCTGAAAAGTGGAAATGATATTGTCCTTGGAATCGGTCTCAAGGAAAGCACACGGCAGTGCCCTCCTTACCCTTGATTACCTAGCAGAGCTACTCCAGAGGCCTATCCTTCTCCTCCATTAAGATTCATGCCTCTGCTATTTCATCTCATAATACTGAGCCACCTCTGTTTTCTCACCCTCTCGTCAAACAGTTCCTGAGAGGGGCTGACAACTTAAGGCCCCCTGGGAGCGCACCCACCCCTGCCTGGGACCTTATCTTTGTACTGGAAAAGTTCATGCTTCCCCCTTTTGAAGCTGCTGCTTCAGCAGAGTTAAAATTCCTCTCTTGAAAAACAGCATTGCTTTTAGCCATATCTTCAGCAAGAGTGTCTGAGTTACAGGCACTTAATGGCTGTGGAGCCCTTCATTATTTTCCATACTGACAGGGTTTACCTCAGGACTAACCTGTCCTTTACTCTGTAAAGGCAACAGCCGAGGCACTAGAGACGACACTATAAGGTTTTATCAATAAATTCATTCTGGTGGAAAGAGCTGTTTTTCACTGGTCTTTCTTGTGGTTATAATAACCTGTCCTTTATGTCTAAGGTGGTGACCAGGGTGGCTCTGAATCAATCCATCCATTTGCCAACCTTCTTCCCTAATACTCCGAATAAAGGGGAAAGGATTGTACACTCCTTGGGTGTGCACAGACAGCTCAGGTTCTGCCTTGACAGGACTAAACCTTTCAGAAAATGACCAGCTGGTAGACAGCTTTGCTACAGGGGCAGAGGGCAAGGCCATTTACAAGCAAACCATTTCTAAATGGATAGCACACTGCATCCATTTCTGCTACAAGCACCATGGAAAACCTACCCCACAGGGGATCAGAACACATTCCAGTAGGGCTGCTTCTTCCTCTACAGCATTTCTCAGGGGAGTCCTTTCCAGCGGTGTTCTGCAACCTGGAGTTCTGTACACACCTTCACCAAGCATTACCTACTTTTACTAAATCCTGAGCTGGATTTGCTACAGCAGTCTTACAAGGCCTGCTAGCCAGCCCTAACACTTCTTGACTGCCTCCACCCTTCTTCAGCTTTGGCAATCAACCCAAGTGTGATGACTGCAACAGTGAAACATGAAGAACATAGTACAGTTGTGTACACTTACCATAAATGTAGATGTTCAAGTGTATTCACTGTTGCAGTCCTGGCTTCCCTCCCTCCAGCCCCCTGTTTTTCTCTATCCTTTCTACCTTTCCTCTCTATGGCCATTTTTAATGGCAGTGGTATTTACTTTTTACTGGTGGTGGTCCACACCATATGCTAGCTTCCTATTTGGGGGGCTTCTGACATCTGGGGCAAGAAAAACTGATGTAATGACGTCTGCTCCCTGTTTTTATACCCCCTGACGACCTGCTGTCATGGAAGAGGTGACAGCATCAGACGCAGAAATACCAAGACTCTGGTATTTGGGCCGACTGAGGGCTACCTGCAGGCAGATACAACCCAAGTGTGATGATTGTAGCAGTGAATACATTCTAACATCTACATTTATGGTTAGTGTACACTGTATTTTAGTGCACCTGCTAATAGGCCCCACTGGACTAAGGGCATCTCAGTCGATGCTGTGGTGGTGGCAGTTGCCACTAACAGCCCAAGAGAGCTCTCTGGTTCAACCCTTGACCGTCTAGGGCGATGAACTAATTTATTAAGTGGGTGTATTCTTTAGCAACCTTTTTTCTGCGCGCACTGAATTACTTGGCACACTTGGTCAGGCTTCAGAGGGACCTTGTGAGGGAAATGAGTCCATGTCTGAAGAGGACAAGATCTCCAGAATAGCCACCCTTCATGTTATTTTCAACATGTCCATGAGTACTCTCTCACATGTGGCAGAAGGTACCTTAAGGGTGGCTGGTTTGGGTGTCGCAGTTGGATGAGGTTCTGAATTCTTGGAACCCTCCCATCAAAGAGCATGTTGATAAAGGACGATTTGATCATCCCTTTTTGGTCCTACAGTCACACAGACTCCAAGAAGGATGGAAAGACCCTGTCTGTCGTCGGAATACACTTTTCTACCCTGCAACAGCCATATTGTAAATCAGTGTGGTACTAAAAAGCTATAGTTCTGAAAGTCTAAGGGGGCTTTCTGGGACTCGCAGGGCGACCTTTTCCTCCAGAGGGGAAAATGATTCCAATGGCAGGTGCTGCCCCCGCGGCACGGGGGTCCAAGAAATCAAGGATCCCAAGATACGTTCTTGGACTGACCCTTTCAACATCCCTGAAGGGTTGCCAGACTGCTCTAATCTGGAGGCAGTTAGAGGATGTCTCTCTTAACCCAACAGCCTGGGAATCCATCACTGCCAATCATTGGGTGATAATATCCAGAGGTTACAACATTCCATTCTTTCGATCCCCACAACTGCCCAGAAACCTCCTCGATATACCACCTAATCAAAGGGAGGCGGCAGCTCCTTGGATCTCAAAGCTGCTGAAATCATCCAACCAGTCTCCCAAGGCCAGTTTGGATCAGGCATCTATTCCAGATTTTTTGGCCCCAAAGAAAACTGACTTCAGACCATTTCTGGATCTAAGCTCCCTAAATAAGTCTGGTGCCAAAACAAATTTCAGCATGGTCACTATACAGTCCATTCTGCCTTTGCTTCTGGCTGGGAGTCACTCACTTTCAATTCAAAGTACTCCCCTTTGTACTTGCACAGCCCCCAGGGTGATTACCAAAGTGATGGCAGTAGTCTCTGCTCACCTGAGACTGCTAGGATTCCATGCGTTTTCTTACCTGGACAATTAGCTCCTCATTGCCCCCACCAAGCATGGACTCCTACAAGCCAGGGATAGTCTTCTCCATCTAGCCGTGACCTTTGGCATAACATAAATCTTTCTAAGTCAAGATTGGATCCAGTGCAGTAGACTTTATAGGAGCTCAACTGGACACAATACAGTGCATGGCCTTTCCACCCCAGACAGAATTTGGTCGCTTCAGTTGCATGTGAGGCAGATTCTCACCAATCATCCTCCCCCCTGCCTTTTTTGCTCTCAATGTTGGGGTGGATGGTGACCATCATAACTCTTCTTCCTTTTGCACACCTTTATGCACGCCTTCGGGTCTATATTAGAAGACTGAATGTTTAGGTGATCGAACACCTAAACATTGATCTTCTCATATTGAGCCACACTTTGTCGAACGTCCCAGGGAAATGCGTCCCTTGGCCACAATGCAAAAAACTTTATTTTACATCTAAATTAAGTGGGAGGGGGGGCTGTCCCCCACACCCTCCCTAACTGAATCGACCAACTCTGAGAGCGCTCAACAGAAGAGAAATGGCAAACTCTGACGAATGGCCAAGGGAAGTCTTTCCCTGCGATATATCGGACGTTATTTTGCTTTTGATATTGGATCGGTGTTTACGTATTAGGTCACCTAAACATTTGGTCTTCTAATATAGACCCCGCGCCTTCATATGAAAGTACTTCAGTGGACTTTAGTGGTGCAATGGTACCTCCTCGAGCTGCCCTTGGACTTACCCCATCAAACTTCGAGTCTACAAGGAGTCTCTTCTTTGGGGGCTTCACTGTCAAGATCTGAACTCGGAATGTCCCTTCTCCCAAGGCCACAGTGAGCACTGACTCCTTCCAGCTGGGTGGGGGTGGGGCATTGGCTGGGTCAGATGGTCAAAGATACCTAGTCCACTCTAGAGATCTGGTAAATCAACAAACAGGGGGAACCATATCTTACCCCATATGTTAAGAAGCCATGAGATTGTGGGAGTGGGCGATCTTCTCTTCCAACTGCTTTCTTTTCGCTGTGCACATTCTGGGCAAGTCAAAAATTCTAGTGGACAGGCTCATCAGAACTATTCTGATGCCTCTCTCAAGATGTCTCTCAGTTTAAGCAGAAATAGTGGTAAAGCAGATTGTTGGGTCATTCGTAGCACAGAGGTTTAAGCAGAAATCATCCTTTATGAATGTATGACTGAGCAGAAAAGGGATTTTCATCTGTCCAGGTAGCTTATGAAACTGGGTCATAGAAATACTGAAATCTCAATGGCTTGAGAGCTTGATGTGCATAATATTTAAATGATGGGCTTAAAGGAGAAATAACTATAATCTCTCTGGACCTTGGCGATGCCATGAGCAGCAAGTTGTAGAAGGCAGAAAATATTTCTATCATGTCTGTCAAGGTTACCCATAGTCCATGGTTTATTAATGATTCTTACTTTCTAAGCCTAATAAGTCTAGGCCAAAAAGTGTATATTCTGATAGTCACAGTGCAATCAGTGTTTCCCTTGGGGAAGAGACTTTGTGCTTTCTGAAACTTCAGGGTGCCACACTGTTGGCCAAGGCATCTAGGAAGCTTGTGCTCTTCACAGTAGTAGTCAGTCATTTACCAGGTCAGAGCACTCCTGTTTGGTCTCACTATAGCTCCCCAAACACAATGACTGCTGTTGCAGATCATCTTAGGATGAAAGGGAACAAGACTTTTATTTGGATAATTGGCTCCTAGCAGCCTTGATCCACAGTACTTTACAAAAACAAGGGACTATGTACTGCAATGGTTGAATTCAAGAAATATCTTTAAACACAGTCAAGTCCTAGATGCAGCCTTTGCATGTACAGATTATTATTGGCTGTATATTTCCACCAGTCAATATGCTGAAGCTTCAGTTTTGAATTTACTGTTTGCTACTGCTGTGGCGACAGCTGTTTCCTGACTGTGGGCTTCATGGCAATTTTCTTCATGCTATTTGTTAGGTACCTCATGAAGGATCTTTACCTGCAACTGAGTTGAATGGTCCTCTGTATGTGGGGGCCCAGTGTCCCATATAATTTGAAATTCTCCGACACATTGGCATTTGATAATGAGGGATGTTAAGTTGTCAATCTCGCCTTCATTCTTGCTGGATGGGTTCGGAGCCGATCCTCGGCTCCGACTCGGCACTAGCTTTAGCTCGAGAACTCCTTTTACCAGCTCGAGGCAACCCTATATCCCATGATGCAAGGCGGAACTACCTCAGATCTCGTTTGCCGCTTAGCGAAAGAGGTCTCCTTTGCCAGCTGAGGTAAGTTTTTCTTGTTAAAGAAGAAAAAAAGTTTAGTTAGGGGTTTAATTTCCCTTCAGTGTCAGGTTAGCCTGTATTTAGTACAGCCCACCCTATTCCCTTCCTTTTTAAACTTTAAAATAGTTTTTTCAGTTAAAGTTTTAGTCAGGCCTAGTTCCCCAAGTTATTCCCTTCCTGTGTGTCTGTGTAGGGATTAAGTTGTGTGTTTGTGGGGACTGTTTGTGTATATCCTTTTAGGATGTCTAGGGAAGGCAAGGTCTCAGGCTTCAAGAAGTGTGACCAGTGCTGTCAGAAAATGTCCCTGACAGACGGTCACACTTCTTGTGTGTATTGCCTGGGGCCTTTGCACCTGCAGGACTCCTGTGCGTTGTGTCATGCCTTTAGCCAGAGTCCTGCAGGAAAGGAGGAACAAACTGATCCTCCGAGGTTTGTTAAAACCTGAAGGTTCTCCTCCTAAGCAAGGGGCAGGAAAACCTCTTAAGTCACCGAAGGCTCAGGCTACAGTGTCCAAGCCTCCTCCGGTGGCTCCGGCTCCGTCGGAGCCGATATCGGCTCCGGCTGGAGCCGATGCTTCTGCTAGAGTAGTGGGTTCGGTGCCGGCCGGCTCCGATACCCTGACTACTGTTGCCTTGTCGGCTCCGGCTGGAGCCGACACTTTATCCAGCATCGGAGCCGAGATCCTCGGCTCCATCTGGGGTTCAAGGGACTTCGGCTCCGATGGCTCCGGCCCGTAAGAGATCCCGGTCCCCTTCGATACTGAGTATTCACTCGGCTCCGGGGTCTCCTCTTTTGTCGGAGCGGAGCCATCGGAGCCGATCTTCGAGATCTTCCAGGCTGTCTGACCACGATTTGGAGAGGGTGGTAAGCAGGCTGTTGAAGTCTCAGGCACTGGCCCAAATGCTCCATAGCCCGTCTCAACAGACTTCGGCTACAGCCCCAATTCTTGAGATTCCTCCTCCGACTCCACACCAGAGTTAGGAGCCAGAGCTTCTTGGGACAGCGACTGTTTCGATGCCGGAGCCGATACATCCTTCGGCTCCGTCATCCCCGGCTCCGATCTCCTCCTTGAGACTTTCCTTGGAGGGATCCGGTCGTCGGGTTTCCACTGTCGGCTCCGAGGGGGCTAGTGGCATCGGACCCTTGTCCGACCCGCCTCCCTCTCGGAGCTTCGGCTTTGGTAAGCTCGGCGCCGACATCGGCCTCGGAGCCTTCTCTCTCCTTGGAGCCGACCATTCCTGTTTCTTCGAGCGGTGTGTTCAGGTCTCCCGGGGAGAGGAGCCTTTGAGGTGATGAGGAGTGTCCTGGCCTCTGAGCCTGGTCAACGGTCTATCCCTCTAGCTCCTCCCTCATCAGTGCCTGCAGATGCCTCTTGCCAGCCTCTTGCTCTCAGGCCCAGGGATCCATCGCCTCAGGTTTCCCCACTGGGAATTTCCTCCTCTTCCGAGGTTTCTCCTGACCCTGCAGGGGAACCCCCGCGGAAGAGGACGTGTAAGAGGAAACACACAGACTCGCCTGAGTCTACTACATCTGATACCGACTTAGATGAGTTGGAGGGTTCCCCACGGTCCCCCTCTGAGGATGTCTCATTTTCAGACATCCTTGAGCTCCTCAAACAGAGGGGGAATTGGCCCTCCATTGACCCCTCCGAGGATGAGTCGGTATACCTGGAGGCTTTGGATCCCGACCCTCCACCTCCTGGGTGTCTCCGCCTTCGACCTACTCATGCAGGTAGTGGCTCGAAGGCGGGCGGCTCAGATTCTGTGGAACCTGTCCCCAGGAGACCATCCAAGTTCATCACGGCCCCTTCGGACAAACAGTTCCTGTCTAAAGGTGTCTCTGTGGATGCTATGGTGGTGGCGGCCACTAAGAAGGAACTGGCGGATCCTTCAGTACCTGTCCATCCTCCTAATAAGGATTCTAGGACCATGGACAGGTATGGAAAGCGGATGTTTTCTTCAGCGACCTTTGCAATGTGTTCGCTGAATTACCTTTGTCACTTCACCAGGCTTCAACGAGATATTCTCAAGGAACTGGGAGAAGTAGTCCAGGATCCTTCAGCTGCTGGGGCTCAGGAAAGATTGCCTCTCAGCTAGCTATCCTGAATTCGATATCTAACTCCTCCATGCGGCTCATATCTTATGCAGCCGATGGAACGAGCAGGGCCGCAGGCACAGGTGTTGCTCTTAGACGCCAAGCCTGGATGCGGCTGTGTAATTTTGCAGACCCCTTTAAGGCGTCCTTCACCAACACCCCCTTTGACGGTTCGGCTTTGTTCGGACCTCAGGTGAAGGATACTTTGACCAGATGTGAACAAGACGGTAAAACTCTTTCTGCCGTTGGAGTCCAGTTTTCCACTCCTTCTAGACCATATCCCAAGGGTCAGAAGGGGGGGAAGATGTGGTTCCGTAAAGCCCAAGGAGCTACACCGGACACACGTGGTCAGTTTACCCCTAGAGGCAGAGGGGGTAACAATAATAGACGCCGCCCTAGAGGCAGGGGGGTCCTCAGAACCAGGGCAACAGGGAGCCTCTTCCTGAGAAGCCCTTTCAGCATCCCTGAGGTGTTGCCCGACTGTCCACCCTTGGAGGCAGTCAGGGAAGAATTTCGCTGTACCCAGTAGCCTGGCAATCCCTATCACAAGAGAAGTGGGTACAGTCGATTATATCCGAGGGTTACAAAATCCCTTCAAAGGTTTCCATTACCTCTACAATCCCTTCCAGACATCTCACCCGGTCAAAGGGATTTGGCAAAACAGGAAGTTTCAAAACTCCTGGGAAAAAGAGCCATCCAAACAGTGCCGCAGACCAAGTAGGATCCGGCTTCTACTCAAGATTCTTTTTGGTCCCCAAAGGATGGGAGATTGGAGACCAATACTAGACCTAAGCAGACTAAACAAGTCTGTCAAAAGGCAAGATTCGGATGGTCACGCTGCAATCCATTCTGCCCTTTCTGGGCAAGGACAACTGGATGTGCTCGATAGACCTTCAGGATGCACTATCATATAAAGATTCACAGACGCTCCAGAAGGTTTCTCCGCTTCGGCTGGGAGACAGTCATTACCAATTCAGAGCACTGCCCTTTGGCCTCACTTCAGCCCCCAGAGTGTTCACCAAATGCATGGCGGTGGTCACAGCTCACCTGAGACGTCGAGGATTCCAAGTGTTTCCTTATTTGGACGACTGGCTCCTCTCCGCCACCTCCAAGGATCAGCTTCTTCGGTCCAGAGACTACACCTTACAGCTTTGCAAGAGTCTAGGAATTTCGAAAAATCCTCTCTGCTGCCTTACCAATCTATCACCTTTATAGGCGCAGAGTTAGATACCGTCAAAATGTTAGCCAGGCTAACAAATCAAAGGATTCTGGACATCCAGAAATTTGTCCAGCTTCTGTTACAAAGCAACAAGGTCAAAGCCAGGTTTGTCTTGAAAGTTCTAGGCCTAATGGCTGCAGCCATTGTTCTTCTTCCACTAGCTCGCTTTCACATGCGTCTCCTGCAGTGGATGTTGTTCACGCAGTGGTCGTACTCTACGATCTGCCCATGAGACACGAGATCTTAGTGACACAGTCTTGCAGGGCTCATCTACGATGGTGGGTATCTTCCCCACTTCTTCATCAGGGCCGACCATTTGTTCCCCCTCCTCCAGTTGCCACAGTCACCACGGATGCCTCTCTGATCGGGTGGGGGGGGGCATTATCAGGGCAGGATGGTCCACGGGACGTGGCAACCCATAGAATACCACCTGCACATAAATGTCCTGGAGATGAGAGCAGTACTTTTAACGTTGCAAGCCCTCGACGACTTTCTTCCCACAGGGACTATTGCAGTACAGACGGACAACATGTCCGTGGTCTGGTACATCAACAAACAGGGCGGAACCAGGTCCTATCCCTTATGTCGAGAAGCTCTCAGACTTTGGCAATGGGCGATCTCTTCTCAGCGGTTTCTGATAGCAACGCACATCCCCGGCAGGTCCAACCTATTGGCGGACAGGCTAAGCAGATCTATTCTGATGCCTCACGAATGGTCTCTCAATCAGTCTGTAGTGGATCAGATTTTTCTGAAGTGGGGCACCCCTTGTTGCGATCTTTTCGCTACCCCTCAAAACAGCAAGTGCCCAGATTACTTCACACTATTTCCTCTTCCAGGCCATCCCTTGAGAGACTCTCTAACCCAGGATTGGCCTCCGGGACTTCTTTATGCTTTTCCTCCCTTTCCATTGATTCCACAAGTCATTCAGAAAGCCACCGTTTTGAGAGCCAAATTGATCCTCATTGCTCCATATTGGCCTCGACAAATTTGGTTTCCGTCTCTACATCATCACCTTCTGGTGCAGCCCTGGCATCTGGACCCAGTTCCGGATCTTTTGATCCACCAGTCGGGTCAGCAGCACCGAGCCATTCATTCTCTCAACCTCACTGCTTGGTTGCTCCACTTCCTTCCCTAGCCAGGCTACCAATGATTTCGGACTCAGAGACATTTTAGTGTCTTCTTTAAAGTCGTCCACTAGAACTGTTTATGCTAGCAAGTGGCGACATTTTTCTATTTGGGCAAACGCCAGAAATATTGATCCTTTCACCGCTCCTATACATTCTGTTTTGGATTTCCTGGCGGAGGTTTTTCATTCAGGATCGTCATCATCTACAGTCAAAGTACAAATGGCTGCTATTTCCAAATTTCATGTTGGCTTGCAGGACAATAACATCATGTCTCATAGGTTATGCAAAGCCTTTTGAGAGGAGTTTTTCTCCTAAAACCGCCTGTGAAACATCCTCCTCCGCAATGGGATCTGAACTTAATGTTGGCATCCCTAATTCTACCTCCTTCGAACCGTCTGCCACGTGTTCTTTAAAGTTGTTGACATGGAAAACTATATTTTTGCTGGCTGTTACTTCTGCAAGAAGAGTTTCTGAGATTCAGGCCCTCTGTATTCGTTCACCTTATCTGGTGTTTCATAAGGATAGGGTTTCGCTCAGAACTAACCCTTCCTTTCTTCCCAAGGTTGTATCTCAAGCCAATATTAACCAATCTATTGATCTACCAGTTTTCTTTCCTAACTATTCTGACAGAGCTGAACAGAAGCTGCATTTTTTGGATGTTCATCGTCAGCTCAGGTACTACTTACATAGGACTAAACAAGTTAGAAAATCAGACCAATTGTTTGTCTCCTATGCAGGAAACAGGTTGGGTCTTCCAGTATCTAAAGTGACCTTATCTAGATGGTTGACTTCCACCATTTCCTATGTGTACTCTCTAAGGGGCAAACAACTATCTTCTAAGCCAAAAGCACATTCCACCGGGAGTCTATCCACTTCTGTAGCCTTTCAGGATAGACTTCCCATTGACACTATTTGTGCAGCAGCTACTTGGGCCACGCCTCATACTTTTGTGTCTCATTACAAGTTGGATTTGGCCTCCAGAGATAGGGCCAGTTTTGGTTCCACTGTTCTCAAGAGTCTGTTCCATTGAGCCACCCGGGATACAGGTGCTAGGGACGCGGTCCCATCCAGCAAGAATGAAGGCGAGATTGACAACTTAACATTTAGAAGTTATGTACCTACCATAACGTTCCATGTTAGTTGTCTTCATCTCGCCTTCTTCTTGCGTCCCACCCTCCTTCTCCCTGGCCTGGACAGATATTGGAGAGTTCCTATTAGATTGCTTCCTCTGGAGCATTGTTATGAGGACTTCTTTTAGGAACCATGGTTCCTAATTATATTAGGATAAGTCTTTAGCAGGGTTAGTTAGCTGCCAAACGAGATCTGAGGTAGTTCCGCCTTGCATCATGGGATATAGGGTTGCCTCGAGCTGGTAAAAGGAGTTCTCGAGCTAAAGCTAGTGCCGAGTCGGAGCCGAGGATCGGCTCTGAACCCATCCAGCAAGAAGGCGAGATGAAGACAACTAACATGGAACGTTATGGTAGGTACATAACTTCTAATTTCTTCTAAACAGTCTCATCAAGTCTAAAAAAAAAAAAAAAAAAAAAAAAAGATCATCACAACAGATGATGCTGCTGCTCTGGGATGGGGCATTGTATAGGACAGATTAAGTTTGTCATAGAGGTATTTGTACGAGTCAGTGTACCAGAGGTGAGGGTGGTCTTCTCATGCAGAGTCTATAGAATTTCCTTGCTCCAGGATACAGTTACCATCTTCTGTTCATGACTGTGGTGTGGTACAGCTCCAAACAAGAGAGAGCCTGTGGGAGGTAATGAGACTGGGTCATTTTTGACTTGTTGGTTTCTGCTAGTCATGTGGACAAGCTCTGTAGATATTTACTGATCCCTCATGAGGGGGGGTCACCTTGTTGGTGAAAGGTGCATCCACCATGTAAATCCTTGCTGTGGTCTTTTTGCATCCCAAAGAAGCACCAAATGCAGCAAATATTTCCTTTACAATGAAACTACAGAAAGCCAAAACACCTGGCCTTGGATATCTCTTGTACTGGTCTAGACAAATGGTCCCCTAGTATGGTCTCCTAGAGAAATATCTTCTCATGCTACTAAAGGATCTTCTATCCAATTGTTCAGTCTCCAGTCTGACCTCCAGTTGCTGTGGTTACTCCACTTTCTTTGGCCAGGGATCTTGCTCATCCTCCCAATGTGATCAGAGTCCTCACAGTTGCTCAGGAGGCTTCTGCAAGAAAATAGAGAAGTAGACTGAAAACATTTTCTGTGGGCTACAAGGTAAGGCCATAATCCCTTATTAATGGTTCTGGATGCTGGGCAACTTTTGCCACATGTTTGACCAAGGATGTTCTTCATTCCACATTGCTGCAGTCCTAACAATTGGGTAGTCCGCTGTCCCAGTCGGCCCGAATACCAAAGTATATGGCTGACGTCGGTCAAGGCGCATTAGTCTGACGTCAGGACGTCAGGGTACTAATGCGCATGACCGACGTCATATCCTCAGTCTTTTTTGCCGCATGGTCCGATGCAGAAGCAGTTTTGCGAGTGCAGGTTGGCGTTCTGAAATTTTCCGAAGTCGGAGTTTCAGACCGAATCAAAGTTGGCTAAGTACCCCGTTGGGGAATATTTTGTTTTTTTTCTTGCCTCAGTATTTAACCGGATGTCAGAAAAAGTGAATAACTGTATTTCTTGTGGGAAACAGATACCTCATAGGGATTACCATACCTTGTGTATACCTTGTTTAGGGCCTGAGCACAACGTTGTTGGATGCCGCTCTTGTGCTAGATTTAACAAACGCACTATTAAGAGAAGGTTAGACTGTGCCAGGTTAGTGTTTGGGAAGCGTTGTAATTATAAAATGCCGTCGGATGCTCCGACGCCCGCTTCGTCCAAAAAGCGCAAGGACAAAGCAGCAAAGCCTAGATTGGAAGAACCGACAGTCCCGGACGTCGGTTCTTTAGAAGGCTCAGTGGAGCCGGAGGTTCTGCCAGGAGTTTCTTTGGAGTCTCAGGGAGAGACTTTACTGTTACAGGATGTGTCCTCTCAGGAGGTAGGCCAGGCTGAAGGGGCTTCTCAGGTGGCTGTTCTTCCCTCTCTTCCTAAGGTGGTTAGAGCCTCCTTCTGTTTGCAAGGCTTCTTTGAGAGGCAGGCCAGGTTTAGCTTCAGGTGGGGTTTCTCCTAGCTCTTCAGGATCTTTGCCTAAGAAACATATGCTTAAAATGGCAGAGGATTTGATTACTATGATTAGAGGTTCTATGCCCTCCTGATAAGAGGCCTAGGGTGGAACCTGAGTTTGAGAGTTTTGAGCAGTGTTCGAGGCTTCTGAGTCTTCGGTTGAAGACTTGCAGGAGTATCCTCCTTATTCTGATTCTGATGTGGATGATTCTACTCCTTCAGCTTCTCCTCCTGAGGATTTTTCATTTTCAGAGACTCTTCATTCCATGAGGGAGCATTTTAAATGGGAAGGTCAAGATTTCTCTGATTCCAGGAAGAGGCTTAGGGAATTCTTGTTTTACCCCAGCATAGGCCTTTAGCTATACCTCCTGTTCTGAATGTGGTGGAAGATGTTTTGCAGAGGCTTCCTGAACCCTGATTCTTTGCCTCCTGCCCCAGTTAAACCAGATAGGTACTATAGGGTGCCTGAAGCTCATAAGTATCTTTTAAGAGTCCCAGGGCAGACCCGAAACCGCCTCTCAGGGGCCTAAAGGTGTTAAGGCTTCTGTTGTTAAAAATCCTGTTCCTCCTGATAAAGAGGCAAGGGCTTTGGATAGATGGGCAAAGAAAGTGTATACTTCTTCCACTTTAGCCATGAGGGCTTGAATTGCCAGTTTCACATGTTAAAATATCAAAATTATCTCCTTTCACAATTGAAGTCTAAGGTGGATGCTCTGGCGGAAGGTATTGAGTGTAAAGAGTTGCAGGATTTAGTTCATGTGTCTGAACAGGTGGGTAAGCATTCCTTGCAATGTGGTTTTGATGCTGTGCAGGCCTCCTCGAGGGTGGCTGCCACTGGTTCTGTTCTTCGAGGCACGCCTGGTTGAGGGATCAGAATTTAGCTGAGCATGTTAAGACAAGGATTTTGGATGCTCCATTACAGTCTGACGTGTTGTTTGGTTCGCCTGTGGAAGCAGTTTTAAAGAAAATGGAGGACAAGGCTAAGTCTATGCAAACTGTTAAAGATTTTTGCAGGTGCAGCCTCCAAGTTTAGTAGAAATTGGCCTACTAAGGGATGGACATATCCTGCTTATGATTCCCAGTCTAGGGGTAGGTCTAGACGTGGTAGGGGCAGAGCTCAAGGTTCTTTTAGGCCTAGAACAGGGACTTCACCTGCTCAGACTTCTGGTGAGGGCAGGGGTCAGTCCTTTCGTAAACAGACCCAATGACCTGCCTTTTCAGCTGCCAGTACATTCTCGTCTGGTAGCACCTTTGGGAGGAAGGCTGGCTCTTTTCAAAGAATATTGGGATTTAATTACCCAAGACAGATGGGTTTTGGATATCATTCACCACGGTTACAGGTTTTATTTCCATACCTTGCCTCCTTTCAAAGGCATGCCAGACATTCCTCCTCTACAAAGAAAAGAGGCTCACAAGCAAATTTCTCTGTTACTCCAAATAGGGGCCATTCAGCCGGTTCCTGTGCCAGAAAGGGGCCTAAGATTTTATTCTCGCCTGTTCCAAGTACCAAAGAAGGGGAACACGTGGAGACCAATTTTGGATTTATCTATCCTCAACACTTATCTGGACATTCCCAAGTTCAAAATGTTGACGTTACAACAGCTTTTACCTCTGCTGGGCAAAGATCACTGGATGGTAACTTTAGATCTCAAGGAGGCTTACCTTCATGTGCCTATCAGACTAAGTTGCAGGAAGTATCTGCGTTTTCGAGCTGGAAATTCCCATTATCAGTTCTCTGCATTGCCCTTTGGCTTATCTACTGCGCCCAGAGTATTCACAAAGGTTCTGGCTCCAGTGATAGCTTACTTCAGGCTAAAAGCAATACAAATCTATCCTTACTTGGACGACTGCCTGATTCTGGCTCAAGAAAAGGAAGACCTGTTACAGCATTTGGAATATGTGATAGCAGTGCTAAGATGCCTAGGGTATTCTGTGAACGAAATAAAGTCCAGTCTAGTACCCTCTCAAGACATGTGCTTTCTGGGTGTGAGACTGAATACAGCAGCCCAGATGGCCTTTTTAACCCCGGACAAACAAAAGAATCTTTCCATTTACTTCCATCAACTATCTCTTCAGTCCGGGCTGACTGCAAGGACAGTCCTTCAAGCCTTAGGGTTCATGGCATCTTGTATTCTGGTGCTTCCCAATGCCAAACTGCATATGAGGAAGCTGCAATGGTATCTCAAACTGTATGGACACAGCACTGCCAGGATTTGGACACTGTCATTCAAATAATACCTTGCATTCAACAGGAATTTTTGTGGTGGGCTCAGGAATGTCACCTAAACAAGGGACTCTCTGTGACCCGGCCAGAGGCGAGTCAGATTCTAACGACAGATGCCTCAGACATTGCTTGGGAGCTCATCTAAATGGAAAGTGGATACAAGACAAGTGGCCTGCCAGACTACAGCATCTACATATCAACATGAAGGAGATGTTAGCAGTCCAGTTTGCATTAATGGCTTTCAAGGAGTTACTTCTTCCAGGGCAGGTGTTGATTCTAACAGACAACACAACTGTCATGTGGTACATCAACAAACAAGGGGGAACACATTCTTACCCGTTATGCAGGCAAGCAATGATTTTATGGGAGACTGCGCTCAGCTTGCAACTAACTCTTCAGGCAAGGTTTCTGCCGGGAGCACAGAACTCCTTAGCAGATGTGTTAAGCAGACAAATCATGGATCCCCACGAGTGGAAACTGGATCTTCATGTATTTCAGAAATTGACAGTGTCATGGGGAACTCCAGACATAGATCTGTTCGCTTCTCCACTAAACCACCAGCTGCCAAAGTTTTGCACAAAGAGGTTTCATCACACAGCTTGGAAAGTGGATGCTCTTTCTTTCAGTTGGAAAAATCTTCATGTGTATGCCTTTCCACCTCTGCCTCTTCTCCCAAAGGTGCTCCTAAAGGTCAGACAGGACAAGCCAAGGATGATTTTAATAGCTCCAGATTGGCCTCGGCAACACTGGTACCCATTACTGAGGAGTCTGGTAAGGAAGCCTCCATGGCCTTTACCTTTGATTCCACACCTGTTGTCTCAAAGGGACGGTAACCTGCTCAATGTCAAGCTTCACTCTCTTCATCTAACAGCCTGGCATATTCTGTTTTGAAACACAGCAGGTCTCAACTTCCTCAACAAGTTTTAAATGTGATTATGGAAGCCAGAAGACCTAGTACAAGGAAAGTGTACGCAGAAAAATGGAAGAGATTTTTATTTTGGAGTGCAGCAAAGAATTTGGAGATTTCTGAGCCTAATTTGAGTGTGGCTCTTCAATATCTTACTGAGTTATTGGACAAAGGTTTGTCTTTCTCTTCCATTAAGATTCATGCTGCAGCAATTTCAGCTCACTATGATTGTGACCCACCATTGTTTTCGCATCCTTTGTTCAAGCAATTTCTTAGAGGGGCAAAGAATATAAGACCCCCACGTAGAGCTCCTACTCCTGCTTGGGATCTCAATTTTGTGTTGGAGAAACTTACTCTGCAACCTTTTGAGCCTGCGGCTACTGCTAAATTGAAATACTTGTCATGGAAGACTGCTTTTTTGTTGGCCATTACTTCTGCAAGAAGGGTTTCTGAATTACAGGCCCTTATGGCGGTAGAGCCTTTTTTGATTTTCCATAAGGATAAGGTATCATTACGTACTAATCCTTCTTTTATGCCTAAGGTGGTTGCTAGTGTGGCTTTAAACCAAACTATTCATTTGCCTACTTTCTATGCAGATCCCCAAAATAAGGGGGAAAAGATTTTGCACACTTTAGATGTACACAGGCAGTTGCGTTATTATTTAAGCAGGACTAAGGATTTTAGGCAGTCTCAGCAGTTGTTTGTTTCTTTTGCTTTGAGTTCTCAGGGCAAGCCTGTGTCAAAACAAACTATTTCTAAGTGGATTGGGTTTTGCATTGCATTTTGTTATTCCCATCATGGCAAGGAGATTCCAGCTGGGATTAGGCCTCATTCCACTAGGGCTACTGCCACTTCAACAGCATTTCTAAGGGGGGTGGCAACTAAGGATATTTTGGAGGCAGCTACTTGGAGTTCAGTGCATACTTTCTCTAAGCATTACCACCTTCCTCTCTACTCTAAATCTAGGGCTGGTTTTGCCACAGCTATTTTGCAAGGCATGTTGACAGCTCCTGCTTCTTTATGATTTGCCAGCCTCCCTTACCTCTGCTTTGGGATTCTACCCATGTGTTAGGACTGCAGCAATGTGGAATGAAGAACATAGTACAGTTTTGTACCTACCATAAATGTAGATGTTCGAGGATCCACATTGCTGCAGTCCAATTTACCCTCCCTCCTTCCCCTCTGTGTTTAGGGGTGGTTGTGTGGGTGAGGTTATACTCTTGTAATTTTGTATATATTGTACATATTTTTGGTGCAGGAGTGTTTGGTGTTTTTGGTTTTGGCCTTGTCTTTTAGGGTCTTCTGACATCTGGGGCAAGAAAAGACTGAGGATATGACGTCGGTCATGCGCATTAGTACCCTGACGTCCTGACGTCAGACTAATGCGCCTTGACCGACGTCAGCCATATACTTTGGTATTCGGGCCGACTGGGACAGCGGACTACCCAATTGTTAGGACTGCAGCAATGTGGATCCTCGAACATCTACATTTATGGTAGGTACAAAACTGTACTTTCTAGCTATTCCATTGGCAAGGTACATCTAGTGACACTTTACAATTTTCTCCAAAGTTTTCATGCTCACTAGCTTCTTTGGAAGTTTGCAAGACATTCTTAAGAGGTGCATTCTTTCCTGAAGCCACCTTTCAAGGAATCTCTTCTCCCCAGCCTCAAAATGAATTTTATTGCTGAAGTGAATGCTGCTTTATCTTGAAGCAGCTTTGACAGTTGGTTAAATACTTTGAAGATTCTTTCTAGGAGCATTTTAACAGTCAGTGTTTCAGAACTTCAGACCCTTTTTTGCTGAACTTCTGTATTGTCTGTGCACCAACCCAGTTATATCCAAAGTGCCCACGAAGCTTTAACCCTAAGCAGTTCAACCTACCAGTATCTTGCAGCACCCCAAGGGAATGGAACATTTTAGTTTTTGGGTATTCAGCATCAACTCTTCTTTAATTGTCTCCAAGTAAAACAGATAAAAGTATTGTCAGTTGTCTTCCTCTGCTGTAGGCAGGACAAGTCAGAAAGTGTCCTGGATTACCTTTTCCAGGTGGGTTCGACTGTCTTTATTAAAATGTAGAACAGAACCCTATTAAATGCACCAAAAGCTCATTCTATGGATATAGCTACTACCACAGTATTTTTTTCAAGCATTCTGTTTATGCAGCTGTGACATGGACTACTTTGCACACTTGATAAAATTCTGCCTTTAAGATGGATATGTTCTCAAGGCCCAGGTTGACCCTTATGGGGCTACCATATTTCACAGTATTGTTGTAATGCAGCTAAGTGGAGAAGCTGGGGGTTGTCTCCTGCATTTTTTTCAGTCTCTAGATAAATCGGTGGGCTGTGCTGCCTTTCTTCAATAACAGGTCTGACTGCTACTTCTGACTTTAACTTTGAATAAAGGTTGGGGCCAGCAAGGAGACAGATGCCCTGGGTCCACCTCATACTACTGATGGGAGTATTTCCCTTTTGTTGTCCCTCACCCCGTGTGTCCTGGAAAGCACCCCCTGTAGGTGGGAATGCAACGGGTGGACCATGCTGATCTTTTCACTTGCACACTGTGCCGATGTCTGCAAACGACCATGCTCACTCAAACACTCAATGGTTTCTCTAGCATCTACCAGCAGAAATATTATTTTTCTGTGTGGCCTGTGCATGTGCACCCCCCCCCCCCACCCACCCACATTGCCATTTGGGCTGTTTTGTTCATGCCAGCCCCTCAGATGTTCAAAATTCTAATTGAGCCAAGGTCATCTGAGCTCTAATCATGGGTTTTAATGTTGGCAGTGATTAGACTAGCCTGCATTTGAAATGAACAATCACGTGAGAGATGAATACTGCATACTTTTGTTAGATTTTCATGACCCACGTCAGTTTCCTTCAACATGACCTGTCGCCAGCTCCCTACCCTAGAGTAATCTCCTTGTGGTAGGATAGGGAAAATGTTCTTGAGGCATTTAAGTTTGTGTGAATTTAATAGTTGCCAAAAGGGGGCAGACTCTGTCTGGAGCGAAGAGGAAGTATGGGGCATTAGGCAAGTTGGTGAGAATTTTTCTTTAGCCTGCTTGAATCTTAAATGTGTCTAGTGACTGCTGTTGCATTCCAGTCTTGCAAATGAACTGAATAGATGTTGACTATTGAAGATCTAGCAAACTAATTTTTGTAGTCCATAAAACATTTAGCAAATCCTTTAATGCCTCCTTGTAGTGGTTCAAGTATTTGTGTAAATGTATACATGTTTTTTTTTTTTTGTTAGGCGCGCCGCTTTGTTGCATTTACTGGACTAAGACATCAGATAAGGCAGATTATGAAAGAGATTGGCCAGATTCCTAACCCTATTCTAGAAAAAGAGGCAGAAGAAGCAGTCTGTGAAGACGAGGATGTTTTTCTACTCACAAATGAAAACTTGAAAGCCCTTAAAGTGTTGTTTCAACAGGCAAGAAAACTTTAACTTTAAGGATAACTTAGTATTTGTATGTTACCTAAAGCTTTTATTTTATGTGTTTTACTGATTTAACTTTCATGTCCCCGTTGTTGCTATTCACTGTGGTTCTTAAGATGGGATGAAAAAACAATGGGCTACCCAAGGTGTGTGTACTTGTCTGTAAAAGTACAGGAACTGACTATTACAAAAAAATGTATTCCAGAATGTTCAGAGGTATACCACTTCATATCAGTAGTGAAGGGAACTATACTCCATGCTTGATTATGGTGTGTTCTAGACATTTTTCTACATGCGAAAAACACCCCTACTGTAGAAGTCTAGCAGTGTGGGCTGTCCTTGATAGCTTCTTTATCTGAATTACCCATTCTTTAAGATGCAGTTGAGAAACTGCAGGAAGTTGCTGACCCAGGAGAAACATGTGTGGCCATTCCCCAGTCTAGTGTATTTTGTGACATGCCAGTTATACCTTCCATAACAGACTCTTCGCTTTTTTACTTTTTCCACACTTCAGTTGATGTGTTTCAGTGAAAGTCATCTGCATTCCCTACATTACAAGCCAAGTAAAGGTCAATGGGGCAGTCAGATTACCAGCCAAGCTGTGCAGTGGCATTGTCTTATTTTGTGGAGCACCATGAAATAAAATCTCGTCATCGATGTCTGAATAAACCTGTTTTACTTTAAGGCAGAAAAATACTGGTCACTGAAAGCACTTTAATTGGAGACCTGCAAGGGGAGGGTCTGATATCTCCAGACATAGACTTGGAGCATTACCATAATTGCAGAGTCTTAGGCCATCAACTGGACTTGGCAGGTATGTTTGGTGTATAAACCAGTTTTGTGATCCCTTCAGTTAATAAGTTGCTTCTCTTCCTCCTGGCTTTCATGTTGTGTTCTCTACAACAATAATGCATTCGAATTCATGGCTAAAGCAAATCTCCACCATTGATTTTTTTTCTTTGTATTCTGAGTGGCTTTAATGCTTCAGAAGCATTATAAGCATTTCATATGTTAATATTCTTTACCACAGAATAGTTTTAATGGTGTCTGCCATGCTGTTGTCTTATTCAATCTTTGGTTTATTGCTTTGTCTTCTGGTTCTCAATTCCATTTCATGTCCACTTTCTAGAAAGTCATGCTAGACATGGGGAGGTTGGGTGTTTTTCCCCTTTCACATTATTGCCTTTCTAGTTAAATGAATCAGTAGCATTGTACAGCTTCTTGGGACTTGACTGCATTGCACTTTGATATACATTGTTCTGATAACTGCTCTAACGTATTTATAGGTTCATAGGTAGGTACTAGGCTATTGGCCCAAGGGCCTATATAAACCTAGCCAAACAGTACCCTGGCTTTTGCCACCCAAGAAATTTTTTTTCCTGTGCCCCTGTCAAGCAGAGCCACAGAAGTGATCCCCGGGGAGAATTTCCTATCTCCCATCCAATCATCAAGTTTTTTCTTGAAAAGTGCTAATGAGGAGCTTTGTTTGATATCGATAGGTAGTTTGTTCCAGAGTATGGGAAGTCTCTGGGACAGGAATCTATCCCTCCAGCATGTTCTGTTTATTGTGGTGACCAGGTTTAGGTCCCTAGAGCGTGTAGCTCTGAGGGATTTCTTTAGGTGTAGCATGTACAACAGCTCTGGGTTTGACGTAGCTTTGTACGTTAGGCAGAGATCGCCTCTGAGTAGGCGATATGCGACGGAGTAAAGCTGGAGTTGGAAATGCTCTGTAAAATAGCTGAACTGCTTTTCTTTCCTAAGGTTGACCATTTGTAGTCTCTCTGATATTTACTGAGGTCTCCCTTCCCCTGAGTTTTCAAAGCTGTCCATGTAAGCTAGGAGCTGTAACAGATGTTACTTGAAGTAACTTGTAATAAAAGACCTGTAAACTCCTGATATTCCCCAATGTGTGCAGCAGGAAGGTGTAGATTTTTTAGGTACTGCCAAGTTTGTGATTATTTCAGGGCTTTGGATTGCAGGGCCACGCTAGTCATGAAAGAGAAGTTTCCTGTCTCTCTAGCTGAAGTCTAAGCTTCTGCTCTGTCCAAGAGCCCTGTTGGGGAAAGAGGGACAAGGACAGAGAGGCGAGAAGGAAAGTGGTAAAGATCAGGAAACTCCCTGTTGAAACTTCTAGTGCTGAGTTGAATGTCCCAAGGCATTCTGCCTCCTTGACTCCCATTGTGGATCCAGTGTTGGCACCTTCTCAGGAGTGGTCACTGCTTTTGTCTATTCCAGCATTGGAGCAACTCTGGTTTCTGCCCTTTAGATGGTCAGTTTTTGTTGGCTACACCATAGTCTGGGGTGCAGTCTCCATTCCTAGCCATGATTCCAAATTCGGATTTCTTCCAGGAACTTTCTCTTGTCTGGTCTCTCCCTTTCAGAGCCAAAGAGTTAGACAAACCTATGCAAAGACTCAACAAGCCATCCTCAATGGATTCTTGGTCTCAAAGGTCCACATGGAGTATTAGGCAGACAGACTTGGACAATTTAATCTCTCAATGATTCAGCTAGACCTGGTGGTCATTCCCTCCCCTTTGGCTCAAAGGGTGGAAAGTGCACCTCCTGCTCTGTTGATGGTTGCCGCTTCTGTGGTTCACCCTTTGGCACTAATGACCTTGGATCCGGCATCTCTTTTGTGGTGGTCTGTCAACAGTCTGGCTTCAGTGCCATCTATGTCCTTGGTATATTTGACTCTGTCCTTGTCAGAGCAATAGGGTTGTGGCGGATGACCCAATGTCAGCTCTGAGGCTTTCAGAGCTGTCCTTGACCCTGGGTGCTTTGGCCCCAATCTCTGCTTCAGATCTGACTGGGTCATTGGATGGAATGGGGGTCTTTCTATGTTTGTGGATCAAGGAAGGTCCTTCCCTGTCCTAATTCTGCCTTGACATTCAAGGGCATGGAGAGGATTTTCACTCATACAGGATCATTGCATGTTTATCTTGCTGAGACTTCATATTTACATAATTTCAAGGGACAGCCTACACCACAATGTTTTGAGCAGCCCCATGCTTCCTCAGCTCCCCTGGCCTTTTCTACCCTGGGGAATCAGTGCAAAAGAAGCGCATGTATTCTCCTTAGTCTGACAGGATTCTGTTGTCTAAGGGGGAAGTTTCCCAAAATTCTTTTGTGAGGACAACCTCATTCAGCTTTTTCCTTAGACTGGAAGCACCGATGTCCCTTCCCGCAAGAGGTCTATTCTTGAAGTTGTTAGTGTGGGCCATCCATGTCCTGGTAGTTACCCCCTCCTGACATGCTTGTTTACCTTGTATCCAGGAGGGCATGAAGAAAGTCTGATGTGGTATCACCAATCCCACACAAGCCTCCCCAGGATAGAACTTTGTGGAGCAAGGTTCCTGCAGTTGTCCTTGTTGCTGCAGCCACAGAAACGTCTGCATCTGTTCATCCCCCCTCACACACACACACACACACACACACACACACACACACACACACACACGTGTTAGATTGGTTGGCAACTGTGCATATGCTTCAGCCACTTTTGCCATCTGTGCAATGAATTACAGAGGTATCTGACCAATGAAGTCAGTCATCCCAGCCATCTGAGTCTTAAGACAGCACAAGTTATTTGGTAATGGTCAGAGGCCCATATACACAGGTGTTTGAGAACAGCATTCTTCCTAGCATTGCAGAATTTTTAGGACTGCCTCTCCAAAGGTGTGATCATTATCCAGACTGACAACTGGCAGTGATTTGGTGCATAAACAAGGGGGAACCTGAACCAATCCCCCCTATGTCTAGAGGCTATGGGGATGTCTGTAAGCAATGTCCTCTCCATGCTTTCTGACAGCAATACACATCCTGTGAAAATACATCTTTCTGGTGGATAATTTTTGCAGGAGCATTTCTGTCTCAAGTGTTTTTTCAGTCCATTTAGTGATTGCATAGATTATCAGATTCTGGGGCAAACTGTACTGAGATTTTTTTGCAACTCACCAACACCAAATGAGCTATTTTGACCTGATCCCTCACATGGGGCTGTCAAAGGCTGCTACTCCATGCTTGGCCTCTGGATCATCTCTGTGTTTATCCTCCAATGCCACAGATGAGTTTCTGCAGAAAGCAGCCCTTTGCAGAGACACTGTAATCCTCATAGCTCCCTCTTGACTGAGACGAGCTGGTTCCCCTTCCTTTGGCATTATTTGTTGCACCCACTGTAGGTTCTGGATTCTGTTCCTGATTTGATATCCCATCCTTCGAGTTACTCTTCCCCCAAATCTTAAATCCCTTAGGTTGACTTCTTCCTCCAGTTATGATGTGTGCATATCCTTTCTTGGAAGCCTGCTACTAGAAAGGCTTATGGTAGTAAATGGACAAGCTTTTTGTCCATTTCTAAAGATTGGACCAGTTTTCTGTCTGTCTGGTTAGCAGTCGTACCTTTGTAGCCCATTATAAACTAGATACAGTCCAAATTTGGGGAATGTTTTGGCTCTACCATTTTGCAAAATATTTCTGTCTGGGGATTCTCGCACAGGTTGAGGTGGACTAAAAACGCTGAAAACTGAAGTTCTGTACATGCATCTGTCAACCCTCACTCTGTTCTCTTTCCAACTTGTCATTGGTAGTTATGGCTCTTGGTGAACCTTGCAGACCAGTTCAGTCTTTTGTAGACACCCTTTAGTTGGACTTTCTATGTGCAGGTCAGGTATGGTGGGGTAAACTTGATCTGAAGAGATTTAGGTATACAGAGCATTATGGTAGAAGAGCTGGAGCTTTGAAGTTGAAGATTCCAAGTGCTGGCCTCTTATCTAATGGGATCAGATAAAACCGTAGGTTGAGACGTATGGAGGACCACACAGATCTAGAGTTAGGGCAAGTACGAAATTTGATTGTTGGCCCTTACTTCAACACCAGTCAGAGAAACAGCATAGGGAGAAGGCTTTTCAGAAATACTAATAGCATGTCTATCTGAAAGGGATGGCATGATTTCCAGAGACTTCCTTTAAGTTTCACTCCTCTCCCAACCCATCCCTCCATGGGACTGGGGGCATCTAGCTTGTTTTAAAGGAAATGAAGGATAAGTGGGCACTTCAGGCTGCATGTTGGAGTTGACGTTTGTAGACAGCCACTTCTAGCAAAGATATTTGGTGCCAGCCCTCCTGGAAGGGTTACTGCAGCAGTAGAAGATACCACTGGGAAATGGAAGAAATTGTTACTCCAATAGTTTTTCTTAAGGTCTTAATGGCTTACCCATGATTTTATCAAATTGTTCTAGATTTCAAGATACTATTTGTCTTCACAGGCCTTTATAGCAAACCTGGATCTAACATATGCCTAAGCACGTACTACACAGAGGCTCACAGGTACTTTTTCAGATTCAAAGCTGGGAGGATCCAGTACTAATTTACATCATTGCTGTTTGTTTGAGTTGGCTGCTGTGGCCAGTGTCTTTATAAAATGTCTGGCTGCAGTAACTGACTGTTGCATTGCCAGGGCACTACTTTATCCAGGCCCAGTCATAGGAGTTGTGGATAGTATTCAGTTTGCATCCTAAACTGATTCAGTTACATGGAGATGTCATTCCTTTCATCACCTCTGGGATGATCTGCCAAGGATAGACCAACACCCGGCCAGTATACTAAAGCTTTTATTACCTGTGAGTGTTGTACATCTGACTTATTCTCCCTATGCAAGAGTAGGGCATAAAGGTCACACATGAAGACTCACAACTCAGAACTTCATTGCCACCAGTCCAAATACCATTATGGCATGTTGGTCTGAGCACACTTTACTTTGCTGGTTGTACCAAGCCCATGTCTTTAAGATAAGTACCTCAATGGGGTCCCTTTTTTAATTCTGTTTTTCAGTGGGTTGCATGTCCTCCAACAAAGGGAAATGCTAATGTGTGGGAGGGAGATTAGGAATACCATTATTGGTGCCTGTTTTGCTGAAGTGCATCTCTCAAACAAATTCAGTGTTCCATCTTGTCAGGCTTTTCTAACCAAGACTTTTAGCAGCAGTCTCTGTTTTTCAATTTATCTTGAACCAACATCTCAAGCTGTTGGCCCAAGGTGCCATGGCAGAATCCACTTCTCCTGAGGTACAGCCACCGCTCAAGGTCAAGAAGTTTAGGCCTGAGCCTGCTGATGTCCAGCCTCCATTGGACATCTCTGAGGTGGATAAGAACCTGGAGGACAGTTGGGTATTCACATTGTCTTTTTTTCTTCTCCTACAGCAACCTTCTTGGAGGCTGGCATGTAACCCAGTTCTTGCACATCCTATAAGGCCTCCTTAATGTCCACTGCAGATGTTGAAGGGAACCACTGCTTATTATTTCTTCAGAACCTTGTCAGGAAAGAGGTGCCGGGTACCTTGATAAAATCCAAGCAGGAGTCTGAATCACATTTTCAGGGCGGACATCCCCTTAAAGAAAATGCAGAGGTCTAAACATGTGGTGACAGCTGCCAGAGATCCACACTGGAAATGGCAGGACTTCAGTCAAGGTTTCTTAAATGCTTTAATGGCTTTAAAGCCTCCTCACTGGGTTTTGGTTCCATCAACTACTTGGTTCTCTACCCCAAAAAGGGCAAGCGACCCTAAGTCCTCAGGTGAGGGTTCTGACTTGATATGGACTCTTTGCCTACTTTCAGTTGCCCTCTCTTTTAGACTATGGGTTGGAGGAAGAGGAATTTCAGTCCTGATCTTCCTTTGCAGGAACTGTTCCTTGGGGTGACACTCCTGCGTGTGATGGAGCATTTCAAATGGGAGTGCTCCCAGGTATCGGACGACCAAAAACTAGTACGAGTTGTTACAACTACTCTATTGGAAGCGCTTTTTTTTTTCTGCTGCTTCCTTGGTTACCCGACTTCCAACCTCCAGCTCCATAGAAGCCTGACAGGTTCTATAAGGAGCTTGAATCCATGCGGGTTCTTACAAATGCACTGAGATACAGCAGTGATTTTTTATTTATTTACAGGCCTCCTATGCTTTTGCCCTCTTCCAAGTTCTTTCCTTTGGATAATGATAGAGTTATGGGACAGGTTAGGTAAAGTCCTACACTTCTGCTACTTTAACCTCTTGGGCTATAAATTATCAAACCTGTATGACAAGATGCATCTTGTCTCTTTCCCAGATTGGGAAGATGGTCTTGCATGTGTGACTCAGAGGATAGAGCTTCAACTCTTTCTTTAGTAGATTATACTTCGCAAGTTGCCATCCACACACTAAAGTGCAGCTGTGATGCACCTGAGGTTTCCTCTAGGGCTCTGTATCTGGCTCAGTGATGAGGCCTTATTCCTGGCTTCACCTTCAAGCCTTGCCAGATATCCTCTGGATAACCAACATTTGTTTGGCAGTGCTGTGGCAGAGCTCTCGACCCTGACCCTGCAAGGTCTTAGTCATGAAGAAATTGAAGCACATATTTTTCTCCCATTCCCAAATTTCGTAAGGACTATCCAAGTAAGACTGTCTCTACGCTGAATGCCTAGACAGTCTTCCAAAGGTAAGAAGGCTTCTAAGCATGTGTTTTCTAATAAGTATTTCAAATGCCTAGGCCCCAAAATTTGTCTTTTCCTGACAAGTCTGCAGCAATCTAACTTTCTGCCCTCCCTTTTTCTTGGCCAGATTCCCTTGTCCCTTAGACTTTTTCTGTACCTCCCAGTTTGGCAAAAGATCAGATTCTTTTTCTGTCCACTGTCCAGCAGGGTTACTTTATGGCATGGAAAAACCTTCCCCCCTTTTCTAGTATCCCTCAAACTTCTGCAGAACAACTTCCTCATTTTGCAGGGGATTTGCAGGTCTGTTAGACCAGGGCACCATTCAGCTGTTTCACAGACCAAAAGGGGGTCTAGGGTTTTATTCCAGAATGTTTCTGGTCCCCATGGAGGTATTAGAGACTTGTCCTGGATCTTTCTTTTCTGAACACTTTCCTCATTGTCGTCCTTCCAATGCTTTCTCTTTAGACTGTTCAGTTTCCCCAGGTCTTTTTAGGTTCCTTGGACCTGAAGTACACCTACCTTCATATTCCTATCAACTCTGTTCAGGAAATGTTTTTGTTTCTCTCATTTTCAGATGTTCATGTTTCGCTAATGCAGATGTCCTTCAAGAATGCAACTGCAGTCATAACATATGGGTTGTCCTGCCTCAGGCAGCCCTCGGTCGGCCGAATTCCAAAGTCTGGGTCCGGCATTGGCTGGTGTCGCCTCCTCTCCGACGTCACAATGGCTGGAGTATAAAGGCATCGGCCGACGCCATCTTCAGTCTTTCTTGCCGTGCGGTGCCCGAAGCAGAAGCAGTTTGCAAGTGCCGGTCGGTCAGCTCCTGTGTTTTCAGTACCGAAGTCATCTAAAAGCTAAGTACCCCATTGGGGAACATTTATTCTTGCCTCAGCCGATGTCAGAACAAATTGAGAAAGTTAATAATTGTTTGTCTTGTGGTAAACAAATACCTCATAAGGACTTCATTCTCTCTGCCTTCCTTGCCTGGGCCCAGACCACGATGTCTCGGCCTGTGCTGCCTGTGCCTGCTTTAATAAGCGCGCACTCAGGCGCCGGACAGAATTCACCGAGGACTTCTTCGGTGAATCTTTTGCGTATATCATGCCGTCGGATCAACCGACAACCCAATCTGCTAAAAACCGCAAGGACCGGGACCGACATCCTCGGCCCGCGTCCACTACCGATGTTTCTCCTAAACCCTCTGCTAGCGCTCCAGTCCCTTCGGAAGTGGTAAATCTACCGCTCCAGGCCGACGACACAGCGTTAACACAACCTTCGGTCTCTGAGATCTCTCCGGTGCCGGTTGTTGATTTTCCTCCGGAAACTGAAGTTCTAGATCTACCCGACACCATTCCTGTGGACAAGGTAACGCCTGCATGTGAGACTGCTAGGCCTCCTGTATCCATGTCCATCAAGGCCTTTGCACGTGCTAAGGCCGCCAGTCAGGCTAAGGCCCATCCTAAACCTAACCAGGCCCCTTCATCTGATAAGCAGATCATGTCTCTGGCTGCAGATCTTATTTCCGTTATCAGGGGGTCTCAGCCTCATCCGGACAGGGGTTCTCAGCCACCTGCAGAGAAAAGGCCTAGAACTGAGCAGGCGGACGACCTCTCCTCGGATGAAGCCTCTGGGGATTCTGAGCATTCTGATACTCAAGAAGAACCCTTCCAGGCCTACGAGGACTCTGATGCTGAGGAATCAATTCCCTCTGCCTCCCCTCCAGAGGATTTCTCATTTGGGGAAGTCCTGCATTCCATGAGGGAACATTTTCAATGGCAGGATCAGGAATTCTCTGACTCCAGGAAAAGGCTTTGTACTTTCCTCAAGCTTCCCCAGCACAGACCTTTGGCTATCCCTCCAGTTATGGATGTTTTGGATGATGTTTTCTCTGACTTCATTGCCAACCCTGATTCTCTTCCTCCTGCTACTGTCAAGCCGGACAGATATTATAGGGTGCCTGACACTCACAAGCACCTTTTTAAGGCCCACTCTGTGGATCTAGAAACTATTTCACAGGCCCCCAAGGGAGTGGCTTCCTCCTCTGCCAAAAACCCACTTCCAGCTGACAGAGAAGCAAGGTCCCTGGAGAGATGGGGTAAAAAAGTATATACCTCTACTACCCTAGCCATGAGGTCTCTTAACTGCCTTTTTCACATGTTTCAGTACCAAGATTTTCTCCTGGATGATTTACAGAAAAAGTTAGCCTCTCCTGAGCCTATTGATAAAAAGGCACTGCAAGATCATATACATAACACTCAGCAGGTTAATAACCATTTTCTGCAGTGTGGTTATGATGCACTGGAAGCTTCATGTAGGGCAGCTATGACTGGGGCTGTGATACGTAGACATGCTTGGTTGAAGGATCAGTCTTTGCCTGACCATGTTAAAGTAAAGTTACTGGATGCACCTTTGGAAAAACAAAAGCTTTTTGGTGCTACTGCACAAGATGTATTGAAATCGATAGAGGAAAAAGCAAAGTCAGTACAGACAGTCAAGGATTTCCTTCAGGTCCAGCCACCCAGATTCAGCAGAAACTGGCCCTCAGAATTGGTCCTTCCCCGGCTCTGACAAGTTTCAAAGGGGAAAAAGCAGACGTGCCCGGGGTAGAGGGCAATACCGAGGATCTTACAGGGGCCGCCACTGGTAACCTCCAAATCAAAGTGGCGCAGACAGTTGAGCTGCACCACAAGGACAATCACAATAACTTCACTTTCGTACCGCCTACATTGCTTCAAAGAGAAGCACCTTTGGGCGGAAAATTAGCCTTATTCTCACAAAACTGGCATATCTTAACCAAAGACAATTGGATTCTGGATTTGATAGACAAAGGTTACAGATTCCACTTCCACACATTACCAATAAGACAAGGCATGTCAAACCTGCCACATCATCAAAGGGCAGAGGCACTCACTCAAGTTTCCAAGCTATTAAGTATAAAAGCAATAGAAAGGGTTCCTCCTCAGGAGCAAGGCCAGGGATTTTATTCAAGACTGTTCCTTGTTCCAAGAAAAGAAAACAAATGGAGACCCATACTGGACTTGTCAAATCTAAACACTCTCCTCATTGTGCCAAAGTTCAAAATGCTGACGTTGCAGCAACTTCTTCCCATGCTGGGCAAGGGGTCTTGGCTGGTCACACTGGACCTCAAGGAGGCATACCTGCATGTCCCAATCAAAGCTGCCGAAGATACCTCAAATTTCTTGCAGGGACAGAGCATCATCAATTCTCAGCATTGCCGTTTGGCTTATCTACTGCGCCCAGAGTGTTCACGAAATGCCTGGCATCAGTAGTGGCACACTGCAGACAGCAGGGGATTCAAATATACCCCTACTTGGACGACTGCCTCATACAAGCAGACAACAAACAAACCTTAAAAGGGAATTTGGACTGTCATGCATCTACTGCAGGCCTTGGGATACACAGTCAACATTCAGAAGTCAAAATTACTACCATCCCAACAGATTACATTCCTAGGAGCCAAACTGGACACGGAAACCCAAATGGCCTACCTCACAGAGGAAAAACAGCAGCATTTACCGGAGTACTTCAAAGGCCTAGCAAAGCTTTCCCAGCTGACTGCAAGGAAAATCCTGCAGGCCCTGGGTTTCATGGCATCTTGCATCCTTCTGATACCTTTGGCAAGACTTCATATGAGAAAGCTGCAATGGTATTTAAACTTATGGTCTCAACACAACAACAGCCTAGAGGACATAATCCCACTTATTCCATGTCTGCAGAAGGAATTTCTATGGTGGGCTCAAGCCAGTCAACTAAACAAAGGCATGTCTTTCAACAGACCTCAAGCAGGCCAAATGATTACAACAGATGCCTTGGACCATGGATGGGGGGCGCACATGGAGGGCAGATGCATTCAAGGTCTATGGACGCCAAAGGAAAGACATCTGCACATAAACCAAAAGGAGATGTTGGCAGTGATACATGCCATCGAGACTTTCAAAAAATCACTACAACAAGGACATTTGCTAATAAGGACAGACAACACCACTGTCATGTGGTACATAAACAAGCAGGGAGGCACTCATTCTTATCCCCTCTGCAGACTAGCAATGCTTCTCTGGGAAAAATCCCTGAGCCTGAAGATACACTTACAATCCCAGTTTGTACCAGGCAAGGACAATGTACTGGCGGACAATCTGAGCAGAAATTTCATGGATCCACATGAATGGATACTGCAACCTCACATTTTCTCTCAACTGACAAGGACATGGGGAAGACCGGACGTAGATCTTTTTGCTTCCCACTTAAATCCTCACCTGGAAAAGTTCTGCACAAGGACTCGCCACCCTCTAGCTTGGAAAACGGATGCTCTCTCCTTCAGCTGGCATTCTCTAAAAATTTATGCATTCCCTCCTCTGCCTCTGCCACTGCTGACCAAGGTGATACTGAAAATCAAAGCAGAACAACCAACAGGCATATTGATAGCTCCAGACTGGCCAAGGCAACACTGGTACCCATTGCTATTGACCATAACTCGGACAAAACCATGGCCTCTGACCCTATGGCCCCTGCTCCTAACACAACACAATTACAGGAATGTACATCAAGACCTGAAAACATTGCATCTGACAGCCTGGAGGCTACCATGACTTCAACACCTAACTCTCTTTCCAAATCTGTTCAAGAGATCTTGCTGGAAGCACGCAGACCTTCCACCAGAAAAACCTATTCAGCCAAGTGGAAGAGATTCAGCATCTGGAATGCCAAAAGGGGTCGGGACACAGCATTACTGAGTATACCTCAGATATTAGAATACTTGGCAGAACTATTTCATACTGGACTCTCATACTCCTCAATAAAGATTCATGCCTCAGCAATCTCAGCAAAATACAACTGTGACCCTCCAGTGTTTTCGCATCCTCTGCTAAGACAGTTTCTAAGAGGGATAAAGAATATCAAACCTCCCAGAAAACAGCCAGTACCTGCATGGGACCTCAACTATGTGTTGGAAAAACTAACTCTTCCTCCATTTGAGCCAGCAGCAACCTCAGAAATGCAATTTCTTTCATGGAAGACTGCCTTCTTATTGGCAGTCACTTCTGCAAGGAGAGTTTCGGAGATGCAGGCACTCATGGCAGTGCCCCCTTCCTCATTTTTCATCAAGACAGATTCTCTCTAAGAACCAATCCTACATTCATGCCAAAAGTTATTTCCAGGGTGTCTCTAAATCAAGCTATTCATCTACATACATTCTTCCCCAATCCTCAAAATAGGGGGGACTACTGCATACTTTGGACATACACAGACTACTACGCTACTACTTGGACAGAACTAAGGCCACCAGAAAGTCTGACCAGCTGTTTGTAGCCTATGCTGCTGGAGTACAAGGAAAAGCAATCTCCAAACAATTTCAAAATGGATTGGACATTGCATCAGATTTTGCTATTCCTTTCATGGAAAAGGTGCGCCAGCCAATATTAGGCCACACTCCACCAGAGCTATAGCCACTTCCACAGCTTTCCTAAGAGGGGTGGCAACAAAGGACATTTTAGAGGCTGCTACATGGAGCTCCGTGCATACGTTTACCAAGCACTACCACCTGCCCTTATACTCCAGATCCCGAGCAGGCTTTGCTTCGGCAGTCCTGCAGGGGATTTTAGCTACACCATCCTTATCATAGTTCCATCCACCCCCAGCTTGGCTATGGTATTCAACCCATATGTTATGACTGCAGTTGCATTCTTGAAGAACATAGTACAGTTTTGTACCTACCATAAATGTAGATGTCCGATAGATATGCAACTGCAGTCGGATTTTCCCACCCTCCTACCCCTCTGTATCCTTCTTTTTGGGTCCCTACCCCTTTTCCCTTCAGCTGGGGGTATCTCCTATGGTGTATCTGTTTATTACTGTTGTGCATGTTTGAGATTATTTTTATCCATTTACCAAATTTAGCCTTCCTAAGAGGGCACCTGACATCTGGGGCAAGAAACACTGAAGAAGATGGCGTCGACTGATGCCTTTATACTCCAGCCATTGTGATGTCGGAGAGGAGGCGACACCAGCCGACGCCGGACCCAGACTTCGGAATTCGGCCGACCGAGGGCTGCCTGAGGCAGGACAACCCATATGTTATGACTGCAGTTGCATATCTATCGGACATCTACATTTATGGTAGGTACAAAACTGTACTTTATCACATTTGGGTTATCCCTGACAGGGTAGCCCTTGGCCGGCTCGAATATCAGAAGCTTAGTATTTCTGTGTCAGTTGCTGTCACTTCAGGACTGACGTCATGTTGTCAGTAGTATAAAGTAAGGCAGCCAACGCCATTATATCAGTCTTTCTTGCCGAGGAGCCTGAAGCAGAAGCAGTCCGCATGAGTGCCCGGTTGGTTGCTACCCGAGTTTCGTCTTCTGAATTGAAGCTGAATTCATCTAAAGCCAAGTACCTTATTGGGGATCTTTTTTTTTTATCTTGCACTAATCAATGTCAAAGTTAAGTTGTCTTGCCTGTGAAAAGCAAATAACACACAAAGACACTTTCATTCTTACTGCATCACTTGCTTAGGCCCAGACCATGACGTTCCTAGCTGTTGCTTTTGTGCTTTAACACCAGAACTATATGTTGTTGGGCCCTTATTGTAGCTAGATATTTTCGCTTATTCCTCTAATTCTGATATGGCTTCGGTAAGCCATCCGAAAGCAGATCTTCCGAAAAAACATAAGGATAGACAGACCGCACAGATCCAAACCTACAGACGATGCTTCCATAAAGCTAGTAGTCAGTTCTCCGGTCCTTAGTGAGGCTTTTTCGCAGCCCCTGATGCCCGCTTCTGTGGATACACAGGCTGCTACCGAGACCCTTTCGTAGTCTGGTATGCTGCAAAAT
The DNA here is from genome assembly GCF_019279795.1 of Protopterus annectens. Lineage (NCBI taxonomy): Eukaryota > Metazoa > Chordata > Ceratodontiformes > Protopteridae > Protopterus > Protopterus annectens. The sequence continues at coordinate 857,240,538 of NC_056728.1, forward strand.
TCTTGGACTAAAGATCCTGCTGTTTTCTCTCCCTTGGATGGGTTTGGAGCCGTTGAGCAGGCACCGGCTTCCGAGGAAGTGCTTCGCACTACCAAGTCTCGACACACACTTCTTTCGCGTCTACTGTTCTATCAAAAACTACTGAGTTTCTAATGCCCAGGGTATGAACCACACCAAAGAAACTGACCCAGTGTCAGGCACCTGCTTCTTTTCCTCCATCTCAAATACTTAAAATGGCAGAAGACCTTATCATGCTGATCTGGAGAAGCCAAGCTACCCTTTCCAAAAGGAAGATATCTGTCCCCAGTAGTTTTATCTGAACAGAAGTCCGATGACTGATTCATCTGAATATGAAGACATGTAACTCCTCTCTGCTTATGAGGATTCTGATGCAGAGGATGCCATTTCTTCAGCCTCTCCACCTGAAGACTTTTCCTTTGGGGAAACCCTTCATACGTTAACGGAGCATTTCAGTGGGAATGTCAGGACTACCCTCAGTCTAAAAAGATACTCGTAGAATTTTTAGATCTTCCACAGCACAGACCCCTGGCCATTCGACCAGTCCTGGATGTTGTGGACAATGTTTTCCTGGAATCCAGTTGGACTCTTGACACCCTCCCTCCTGCACCCAGAAAACCTGACTGGTATTAGAGTCCCTGACTCCCACAAATTTCTTTTCAAAAACCTTACTACTGACGCTGAGGTATTTTCTCAAGGGCCTAAAGGAATTAAAGCAACCTCTGCTAAGAATCCCACCCCCTCAGAAAGGGATTCCTGAGCAATAGACTGGGTAAAAAGTATACACATCTGCTTTGTCTTTGTCGCGCGGTGCCTGAATCAAAAGCAGTTCGCAAATGCTGGTCGGCCGACTCCTGAAATTTTCGTTTTTTGAGTTTCAGAACCGAAGTCTTCAACCTAAAGCTAAGTACCCTGTTGGGGAAACTTTTTCTTGCTCCTTACCGATGTCAGTAAAAGTTAATAATTGTATTACTTGAAGCAAATACCTCATAAGAATTTTCATTTGTACTGTATTCCTTGCCTAGGCCCTGACCGCAGCATGCCGTGCTGTCGGTTTTGTCCTAAATTTAACCAACGCACTATTAAACTGTATATTTTTGCATCTAAATATTTTGGCTCAAGATTTAACTATCCTTAAATGTAGTCAGCAATCAGACTACCGGAATTCACAAAAAACGCAAAGAAAAAGACAGTCTAGGACCAAAACAGACAAAGCTTCTCCTAAGCCAGTCGCCAGTACTCAGTGAGGCGCTTTTGCAGCCCCTGATGCTCGCTATTTTTGATTCGGAGGCCTCTACTGAGACCCATTCGGAGTCCAGTATGCCATGAGTCACTTTAAGTATTGAACCCTCGGATGTCTCTACCTTAGATGGGTTCGGAGCCGCTGAGCAGGCACCGGCTTCTGAGGGTATTTTCAGGCCTAAAGATTTGTATATTAAACAGAAGCCATCTTAAAAAAACAAGGCCAAAACCAACTTCTTGTCTAAAAAACTGATGCTTGGACCACATGCACTGGCCCCTATGCCTAAAAAACAAATGATCAAAATGGCTGAGGATTTAATTAACTTGATCAAGGGTTCCCACCCCCTTCCTGCCAGAAGGCCTAGGCAAGGCACTGATTATGAATCTTCAGATCAGGTTTCCATTTCTTCTGATTCCTCTTCTGATCAGGAATTATCTATTCCACCTTATGAGGCTTCTGATGCAGAAGAATCCATCCCTTCTGCTTCTCCTGAGGATTTTTCTTTTGGAGAAACTTTGCATACCTTAAGGGAACATTTTCATTGGGAGAATCAGGATTTTTCAGAATGCAAAAAGAGGCTTAGGGATTTCCTTCTTCCTCAGCATAGGCCTTTGGCTATACCTCCTGTTCTAGACATTGTTGATGATGATTTCTCAGAATCCAGCATAGCTCCCGATTCCCTGCCTCTGTCTCCTAGCAAGCCAGACATATTACAGGGTTCCGGACTCCCACAAATTCCTTTTTAAAATCCCTACTGCTGACCCTGAAACAATTTCTCAGGGTCCCAAGGGCGTTAAGGCGTCTACTGCTAAAAATCCTACCCCTTCTGATGGACATCAGGGCGCTGGATAGATGGGGTAAGAAGATTTACACGTCTGCAACCCTTGCAATCGGGGCTTTAAACGGTCAATTTCATATGCTTAAATAGCATGTCATGGGCTTAAACAGAAAATGATGTTGATTTCTGACTGTGTGGAAAATAGTTACAAGATCTATTGCATTCAGCTGAACAAGTTGGAAAGCATACTTTGCAATGTGGTTTTGATTCCTTGGAGGCTTCTTGCAGGGCCGCTGTAACTGGATCTGTGATAAGAAGGCATGCTTGGCTCAAGGAGCAAAATCTGCCTGATCATGTTAAAGCAAAACTGTTGTATGCTCCATTACAACAGGGCAGTCTATTTGGTAATAAGGCAGAAGAAGTTTTGAAAAAGATGGAAGACAAAGCTAAATCTATGCAAACTGTAAAAGATTTCCTACAAGTGCAGCCACCCAGGTTCAGTAGACACTGGCCTACTAAGAATTGGTCCTTTCCCAGTACCCACCAGAGCCGCTCAGGTCAAACCCAGACACTCCAAAGGCTCCAGGTTTCAGTCGCAAGGAACTTGCAGAACAAAATAATGGGGTGCATCCACCTCCAAATCTGGAAGTAGTAAGGCACCTCCCTATGGAAAACAGTCTTGACTTCCATCTGTCGTTTCCAAGCACTTATCTTTAGGCAGCCCCTTTGGGGGGGAAACTAGCACTTCATGCACAAAATTGGCATCTAATTACCTGGGACAAGTGGGTTTTAAATATAGTATCCCAGGGATACAGATTTCATTTCCACATGTTGCCATTTCCAAACGGATGGCCAAATCTGCCTCCAAATCAGTGGGCAGAGGCCCAGAAACAAGTTATGTCCCTCATGAATATGGGGGCTATTCAACCAGTGCCAGAAAAGGAAAAGGGACAAGGTTTTTATTCAAGACTTTTCCTGGTACCCGGAAAAGACAAATCATGGCGTCCAATTCTGGACTTATCCATTCTAAATACATTCCTGGACATTCCAAAATTCAAGATGCTTGACTCTACAACAGTTTTACTGCCTATGCTAGGCAAGGATGCCGGGTTGGTAACTCTAAACTTAAGAGGCTTACCTGCATATCGCAGTCAGGGAATCTTGCAAAAGATACCTCTGCTTCAAAGCAGGCTATTTGCATTACCAGTTCTCTGCACTGCCCTTTGGCTTATTTAACGCGCCCAGGGTCTTCACAAAGTGCCTGGCACCAGTAATTGCATTTTGCAGACAAAGAAACATTCAAATTTATCCTTATCTGGACGATTGTCTAATTCAGGCAGAAAACAGGGACACTCTTCTACAGCATTTGGCATTTGTAAAAAGGCTTCTAACTTGCCTAGGGTGCACCATAAATGAAAAGAAATCACAACTGGTACCCTCTCAAAAAATTACATTCCTGGGTGCAAGCTTGAATACAACTGCCCATATGACTTACCTCATGCCAGAAAAACTAATCCAATTGGTGATTTACTTCAAACAAGTGGCCACAAAAACCCAGTTATCTGCAAGACAAATTTTGCATGCCTTGATGTTCATGGCTTCCTGCATTCTTCTAATTCCATATGCAAGACTGTATATGAGGAAACTTCATTGGTGCCTAAAAAGCTTATGGAGTCAACATTGTCACAGCCTGGAAACAATGATCCCTATCATTCTTTGCCTGCAGCAAGAGTTCCTATGGTGGGCAGAGGCCTGCCACCAAAACAAGGGACCATCATTCATTCCACCCCCTGCCACCCAAACCCTGACTACAGATTCATCAGACTGTGCTTGGGGGGCACATCTTTTTGGGCGATGCATTCAGGGCGAATGGAGCCCAAATCAAATGCACCTGCATATCAACCAGAAAGAGATGCTAGCTGTACAGAATGCTCTGACAGCTTTCAAGGACTTCCTTCATCCAGGACAACTACTGATAGACTGACAACACCACAGTCATGTGGTACATAAGCAGGAGGGTACCTATTCCTACCCCATTTGCAGACTAGCCATGGCTTTGTGGAACACAGCCTTGACTTGCCAAATACATCTACAAGCTCAATTCCTGCCAGGAAAGCAAAATACTCTGGCAGACGAACTAAGCAGAAATCTTATGGACCCACATGTATGGAAACTATCTGCAAATCTTCAGCATGTTGACATGCAAATGGGGGAGCCCAGACATAGTTTTGGGGTAAGCCAAAAAGATCTATCAGTTGGACAAATTCTCCACAAGAATCGATCACAAAAAAGCTTGGAAAGTGGATGCTTTATCCTTCAGCTGGAAAAACCTCTCCGTCTATGCCTTTGCTTTCCAAGGTATTACTAAGTCAGACAGGAAAAAACAAAAATGATTCTGATTGCTCCAGGCTGGCCTCGCCAACACTGGTACCCGCTCCTACACCTTCCTCCGTGGTACTTGCCTCAGACACCTTATCTACAGTCTCGGCAGCACTATCAAATTCTACACACTCCACTCCAAACTCTGAATCTTGCCGCATGGCTAATCAACTAATTTCACCATTTTACATCTCTCAGCAAACCTGTGATGGATGTCATTTTGTAGGTCTAGAAGGCCTAGTACTAAAAATGTTTTATGCTGACAAATGGAAAAGATTCTGTGCCTGGAACCAGTCGCAAGGAATAAGCACAATGCCTAATATTCCTCAGATTCTGCAATATTTAACTGAGATGCTTCACAAGGGCCCATCTTTCTCTCCCATAAAAATTCATGCCTCTGCCATTTCAGCTCATTACAACACAGCCTCCCCTCTTTTCTCATCCCCTGCTAAGGCAGTATCTCAGAGGGGCCAAAAATTTAAGACTTCCCAGGAGAGCACCAACTCCTGCATGGGACCTCAGT